>NC_134270.1:150548407-150793407 GCF_031893055.1 Leptodactylus fuscus | reverse complement strand
TGAACCCAGGACTCCAGCGCTGCAGAGCTAACCACTGAGCCACCGTGTTGGCCCATATTTTCATGTCTAGTATAAATGTAGTTTGGATTTTGCCTTGCAAGACACGTGTAGCAGGAAGGTTACCACCCGAATTTGTCTTTGAAGAGATGAAAGAAGTTGAGATGACCCTGTCTATTTTTGGACAGCCAACCTTAACATATTGCATTGCTTAGCCCAAGGAAAAGACTTAGAATTCATCAATAAAAAGACTTCTCGATGAGACAAGCTCATAATGATAAAAGAAAAAAGGACATCATAAAAGACTATTTGCTAAAAAATTTAAGGACAAAATACACTGACCTTCATGCGGCCAGAAAATCTCAAAACATAATATTTCATGTGACCGTCTTCGGATAAAAACACAATTTATTCTCACCCACTTGTGCATGGTCTTTCATTCTGTAGCGGTGACCACTAGATGGTGCCTGGATACTATCTGAGTGTATATAGCTAGGCCTGGCCATCACTTGGATGGTTTTCTATCTGAAATAAATCTAAATAAGGGAAACGGGACCCAATGGGTCAATTCTGCGCCTTGTCTGTCCAAACAATGTAGGCTTAAAGGGAAGGTGTTGCCAGAAAATGACCTACTTTTTCGAATCAAGTTAAACATATTTAAAGTGTTTTTGATTTTTTTTTTTTTTTTTTAAATTTCCATTTTATATATATTTTAAAACGTGCAGTTCTGATTCTGACTACTAAGCCAAATAATATGCTGAGGCTTCCTGTTTTCTGTAGATTTGTTTGCAGCAGCCACATCACTTATCAGCACTGCACAACAATCATATATATGTAAATAAGATACAATATCCACCAGTCACAATAGGGGACTTATCAGCTTATCTACTCCCCCTCTGTGCAATGATCTTTGCCCAGATCAACGACCATACCAAGTAAACTCCCATACAAGTAAATAGAGTCTGCTTCACGTCATTCTGTCGATGGCCCATGCTCTATCAGGAAGTCACAATTTATTTTAGGCTTAGTGGCAAGAGTTGAAATTGCAAAATGTTTAGGCTTTCCTATTGATAACCACATGGAAAATGAAAAACAACATCACTAAAAATTCTTTAATAATATGTCAAATGTAAAAATGGGATTTCAACAATGGGTGCTTTCCTGGCAATACATTCCCTTTTAGGATAAAGCCCCACGTTGCAGCTTTTTTTTGTTGCAGATTTTGTTGCGGTTGAATGGCAACAAGTTGGGATTATTTTTTTTTTTTTATTTGATCAGATTTTCCTACTCTAAGGGCTAGTTCACACCGGCACGTCATAGTCCGCCCCCTCACAATGGTGGTCTATGGAGACCGCCAGGCTACTTTTTTTTTTACATATCTACAGATACAGAGGCTGTAAACTTGGTCAAAGTGAACTCCTCATCAAGTAAAGCTTGCAGCCTAAATTTACTCCCCAGACCCCCCCCCCCATTAAGATTTCAGCAGTTAAACCCACAGTATATTTTGGTCTTCTAATAAACGTTCCGTTATTGTTCATCGAGAGAAAGCGACATTTCCTGAGATTCAAAATCTTTGAGAATTGTTGGAAGGAAGCAGATTTGTCTGTTGTAAACACGGCTGCATTGTGTGTATAAGCAAGTCTCGCGCTCGGCTCTGGGCACGTTGTGGGGAGGGGGCGATTGGTTTAGAGATTGTGACTTCTTTTTTCTTTACATATCCTACTTCTGACTTGTTAAAGTCATTGCTGGGATAGAATAACTACATATTGAAGAAAAGAAGATGCAAAGGAATAGATGGAGAGGAAATGAAAGGGAGAGGTTTCATGATTTTATGGGGCAGTGGGTGCTCTTAACCACTGAGCCCTTTAGCAGATGCACAAAGAGATTGGTCACACCACACCGACTTGGTGATATTATGGATGTTGGAATCATCAGTAAAAATGTGGCAAAGAACATATAATAACATGAAAACTGTAGCGGCAGCATGGTGGATCAGTGGGTAACACTGCATCCTTGCAGTGCTGGAGCCCTGGGTTTGAGTCCTGCCAAGGACAACATCTGCAGGGGGTTTGTATGTTCTCCCTGTGTTTGCGTGAGTTTGCTCCCATACTGATAGGGGGAAGGAAAAAAAAAGGAATGCCCCCACTATGGTGGTCCCCACCGGGCTCTTTACTTTTCTGGCAGTGATGACATGCTGCACATTCTAGTATCACTGATAAGGCACGTGATTGACAGTAGCGAGTACAAGGGGGCAGATTTATCACGCCCGGTAGACCAATTTTTTGGCATAAAAAGTTGCAATATTTTGTTTTTCTTTTCAAAAGGGGGCATTCAAAGGGGGCGGGGCATTGGGCCCCCTAGATTTGTTACCATTAACATTGCAAATTTGCCATACTGTAAATCTACACGGACTACAAGATGGCATGGATTCCATCTTGACACATGGTCCGGAGGGGGGTGCAAGGAGACATGTACCTCATCATATACGGGGCACACCTTCTGCAGGCGATGGGGTTATGAAATCTAGCATTGATACATATCTGCCCTATGATGTCATTGCTGCAGAAAATAAATGAAGGACCAGTGGAACAGGGGGGAATTTTTTTAAATCCCATTTCCTGCTTTTTAAAATTTTTTATATTTTTGTTTTTGTAATCCTTTATGACTGAACAGATACAAATCTAAACATGTATATAAACAGCAACACCTTGAAGATATTTCTGCGTGGGCGTTCGATTCAAAATGCAATAATCACATATTGGCCACTTTTGGTGTAAACAATGTGGGAGCGCAATGTAAAAATAAAACCGGCAAGAAAGGGACTATATTAGTAATGTAAATATTCAAGATAAGAATGAGCAATGCTCGGAGGGTAAAACTTGAACAGCCGAGTCTGACAAAGTCTTCTTAAAGTGGTTTTCCAGACTAAAAATATTGAGCAGCAGATTTCAGTTGCAGATAAGCAGAGGCAGGAAGCAGATAGCGCTGTGTAGTGGTCAGACCAGGTTACTGCAGATCAGCTCCTAATCACTTCAATGGTAGCTAAGCAGCACTGTCTGCTTTCTGCTCCATTCTCTGTGTTGGACCCCCACCCATATGATATTGATATCAATATTTAAGCTTGCGTCAAGGGGGCCTACCATCCTATAGTTAGAACACTCACAATAAGGAAAAATTGTCAAAGTTAAAGAAAAAAAACAGCAAAGTTGAATAACTGTAGGTTGTAGGCTCTAGTAATTTTGCAAGACTTTTAACACCCTGACCACCGGAAACAAACAGTCTACAAGATCATAGAGATGAAGTAACCAGAGAGTAATGGTGAAGACACTCAACAGACTTTAAGCCACTGTATAGGTTTGTTTTAAAAGGGGTTTCCTCATAAACATAACCATATATGTTAAAAATTTGGAGACGAGAGCTGAACATTTTTACAAGTATAAATAATTAAAAATTTTGCTGAGCTTTAAAGATTTTCTCTAACCATCCTAGTGGTGACATCTGTTGTCTTTATCAGTTGTCAATGGATATGACTATGAATGTAGGAACTTTCTAAGGACCAGAAAACCAGCCATGATGTCCTTATTGTGGACAGGTTATCAGACAAGGACAGTGCATGTATGAGAAGATAACCCAGACACAATAAGTACATCATGGCTGGTTATCAGGAAGACACTACATGTATGAGAAGATAACCTGGACACAATAAGGACATCATGGCTGGTTATCAGGAAGACACTACATGTATGAGAAGATAACCCGGACACAATAAGAACATCATGGCTGGTTATCAGGAAGACACTACATGTATGAGAAGATAACCTGGACACAATAAGGACATCATGGCTGGTTATCAGGAGGACACTACATGTATGAGAAGATAACCTGGACACAATAAGGACATCATGGCTGGTTATCAGGAGGACACTACATGTATGAGAAGATAACCCGGTCACAATAAGGACATCATGGCTGGTTATCAGGAAGACACTACATGTATGAGAAGATAACCTGGACACAATAAGGACATCATGGCTGGTTATCAGGAAGACACTACATGTATGAGAAGATAACCCGGACACAATAAGAACATCATGGCTGGTTATCAGGAAGACACTACATGTATGAGAAGATAACCTGGACACAATAAGGACATCATGGCTGGTTATCAGGAGGACACTACATGTATGAGAAGATAACCTGGACACAATAAGGACATCATGGCTGGTTATCAGGAGGACACTACATGTATGAGAAGATAACCCAGACACAATAAGAACATCATGGCTGGTTATCAGGAAGACACTACATGTATGAGAAGATAACCCGGACACAATAAGTACATCATGGCTGGTTATCAGGAGGACACTACATGTATGAGAAGATAACCCGACCACAATAAGGACATCATGGCTGGTTATCAGGAGGACACTACATGTATGAGAAGATAGCCCGGACACAATAAGGACATCATGGCTGGTTATCAGGAGGACACGACATGTATGAGAAGATAGCCCGGACACAATAAGGACATCATGGCTGGTTATCAGGAGGACACTACATGTATGAGAAGATAACCTGGACACACCATGGCTGGGTTTCTGACAAATCCCAGACCATAGAAAGTTCCTGCATTCACGGTTGTATTCATCAGAAACCAATCAAGATAATAGAAGTAACAACCAAAATGGTTAGAGAAAATCTTTTAAACTCTACAAAGTGTTTGATTATTTATATTTTCTAAATATTTAATTGTCTATACATTTAATATGATTATGTTCATAGCAAAAAAAACCAAACAGCTAAAGCCCCATTAATGTAGTTTGTAGGTTCTAGTAGACTAAGATCCCTGATTGTAGATTATAGGCTCTAGTAGTGTGAGCCCCATGAATTTAGATTATAGGCTCTAGTAGTCTTAGCTCCTTGAATATACACTGTAGTGTCTAGTAGTCTGAGCTCCATGAAAGTAGATTGTAGGCTCTAGTAGTCTGATCTCCATGAATGTATATAGTAGTCTATAGTACTCTCAGCTCCATGAATTTAGATTGTAGGCTCTCGTAGTCTGATCTCCATGAATGTATATAATATTCTATAGTATTCTAAGCTCTATGAATTCTATGAATGTATATTGTAGGCTCTAGTAGTCTGAGATCCATGAATGTAGATTGTAGGCTCTAGTATTCTGAGCTCTATGAATGTAGATTGTAGGCTCTAGTATTCTGAACTCCATGAATATAGATTGTAGGCTCTAGTATTCTGATTTCCATGAATGTAGATTGTAAGCTCTAGTAGTCTGATCTCCATGAATATAGATTATAGGCATTAGTAGTCTGAGATCCATGAATGTAGATTGAAGGCTCTAGTATTCTGAGCTCTATGAATTCTATGAATGTAGATTGTAGGCTCTAGTATTCTGAGCTCTATGAATTCTATGAATGTAGATTGAAGGCTCTAGTATTCTGAGCTCTATGAATTCTATGAATGTAGATTGTAGGCTCTAGTAGTCTTATCTCCATGAATGTAGATTGTAGGCTCTAGTATTCTGAGCTCTATGAATTCTATGAATGTAGATTGTAGGCTCTAGTAGTCTGATCTCCATGAATGTAGATTGTAGGCTCTAGTAGTCTGAGCTCTATGAATGTATATTGTAGGCTCTAGTAGTCTGATTTCCATGAATGTAGTTTGTAGGCTCTAGTAGTCTGATCTCCATGAATGTAGATTGTAGGCTCTAGTAGTCTGATCTCCATGAATGTAGATTGTAGGCTCTAGTAGTCTGAGCTCTATGAATGTATATTGTAGGCTCTAGTAGTCTGATTTCCATGAATGTAGATTGTAGGCTCTAGTAGTCTGAGCTCCATGAATGTAGATTGTAGGCTCTAGTAGTCTGATTTCCATGAATGTAGATTGTAAGCTCTAGTAGTCTGATCTCCATGAATGTAGATTGTAAACTCCAGGAGTTTTCTAAGAGACTTTTAATGTCTGGGTCACTCTCAGTCTACAACATCATACTTTGACATGAAGAAATCAGATAGTAACGGTTAGGAAACACAATACTCTTTTAACCACTGTATAGGCTTATTTTTAAGGTTTTATGAACTGGCTTATTGAGAAGACAGGAGCAAAGGTCGTGGTCAGTAGGGGAGGGGGGGAACAAAGAGCAGAGTGTTTAGTATCTAATGAGTTGATAAAACACTATAGCAATCCTGAGCAGTACACAAAATACTATAGCAAGTAATTCAATGAGAATAAATAGAAGAGAATAGGAGGCATGGAGGAGACTGAGGGTAACACAACTACCAAGCTCGCTTCTTACAAGTGTTCCAAGCAAAGTGCTGTTAATGTCAGAAATACATTAGCGACCATTACTAATTAAGTTGTGTAATTTTAGTCACAGTACTTAAAGAGTAAATAAGCATTTAACTCCATAAAACAATGGCCGCACCTTTGGTCCTTAGTGGGAACACTGTACAAAACCATTAAAGCTTTGTCATCAGGAATCCTCCAATGGCTACAAGCCCAGAATGACACAATTATTTGCACACTCCATTCATCCTTTAACTCTTCAGAAAAGGCCCCTCTTTGTGCTGGCCAAACAATAGCAGGCTTCCGTATACAATCCCAGTCACACACAAATTATATCCCCCTGTGTCCCCCCACTCCTCTCTGTAAGGGGGTCAATAGGTCACTGCTCAATGACTGGATGTCATCTTTCATTACCGCCGGCGTCTGCTTGGAACGGAAAATCTCACTCTGCGTTGCAGTCAGGAGTGTCACCATGATTTGATTTAAATAGGTAGAATTATATAATTTGTATTTCTCCTTCGGGCACGGGCAGCCCTAAAAGCTGCTATAATGTGCACTGAGAAAGGGGAAGCTGTCTCAGTGACTTATCTGGATGGGACTAACCAGACACGTCCCTGCAATTGAGCTGGTATTAGTAGGGGTATGGAAGGTCTAAAGTGACACTAACCAGGTTTTATGTGTCTCATTGTAATATTACAATAAATTATACGCATTATTACATAATCAATACAGGGATAGGAGCCGAAGTGACAGTGCGGGACGCTCCATATAGCTCTAGCTATAGGCAAGATACTGCATTGTTAACCAGTGGTAGCACTGCAAACATGGGCCAAGTTGTTATGTTAAACAAATAAATTAAATTTAAAAAAGTTAATTAAAAATAAATTAAAAAATACTATATTCTACAATTTTCACTCTGACCACTAACCCTAAAAAAAGCCTGACACTAGCCAATTTCTGTAGTTTTTTTTTTGCAGCAATCACCTCATTTACAACATAGGCAGGCTTACAAGACATAAAACCTTTATAGATTAGACCATAGACCCCTCTTTACGTCCACTACTTACAATTGATGATGTCACCGCTTATCTATGCCCCTCCCTGTAAACTCTCCCATAGACCTCAATGAGTCGTCTCCAGACTATTGCATGAGTATGCTGTAAAGCGTATTAATAAATGCTGTTAACAGAGCAGAGGAGAAGCTCAGGCAAGATGGCCGCCCTCATAATCATGTAACAAAAATAAAATAAAAAAATTGACAATCCAAAAAAGTTGAAACAACTGATAGATTTTACTAACAGATCTGGTTTAACGCATTTTTTTTGTTCATATAGCACAACCATAATCTGTAGCTCAGTTTGGACATTAACATCACTCACATCCGTCCCTGTTCCAATTGACGCCCATGATCTAATCTCTTTACGTCACATAATCTACTAAGTATTCATTTGGCGAGCGGGACATAGTGTATAGAAGAACATACAAACTGTATACAAATGTGGCCCAGGGTCAGATTCAAGCCCAGGACTCCAGCACTGTTATTACTTTCTTCACTGTGCAGTGTGTCCGACATGTGGTCCTGTAATAGGTTAACTACAGGGGCGTAACTTGAGGGGGTGCAGTCACACCGGGGCCCAGGAGCCTTAGGGAACCCATTAGCACTGGCATCAGTATTGAGATTGCAGCTTCCATCTGGCCCATAAATCAAGGAGACCCCCAGACTACCCTAACCACACTAAGGTGGATTAAACTCCTTAGCACCCATAACCATCACTATAAAGGATTCACTGTAGGGATAAGGTAGGGGGCCCCGGACAAAAGATTACACCGGGCCCACAAGACTTTAGTTACGTCACTGGTTAACTATAACTCCCAGCAAGTCTTAAGGTGGTCAGGACAGGTTGTGAGACCAGAAGAGCAACAGGCTATACGCCTCTCATATAGACTGACAAACATGTCCTCTTGCGTTGTGTTATCAGTGTAGAGAAGAGCGACAATATACGAAGACTATGCCGTGTTAAAGGGGTTGTACATAAGTACCAGTCCATGTATCTGGAACTACAACTCAGTTCTACTGAAGTGAATGGGACCGAGCTGCTATAACAAATACAACCCGTGAATAGATTTGGCAGTATTTTTGGATGAAAAAAGTCATGTTTTCTCAATTGTGTACAATCCCTTTAAAGGGGTTATCCAAGGACTGTTTAAAAAGATTACTGAAAGGCGCTGTCCTATTATGGCCTCTTAAGGCCATGGGAACGTTTCTGACTTCTGGGAACCTGATCGCCCTGTACCCCAGTGATCAGGAGGACAGGGGACTGAAAGTTCTCCTAAAGCTTTCTCATCAATGGAGCGCCAGTGCGTTTTTGTGACCAGCGCTCCATTTACTGCTATGGGGCTGCTGGGAGAACCAGAAGCCCCATAGAAATAAATGGAGCACCATTCACGAGGTGGCTTATCAGGCCCTCTCCTCCTAATGACTGAGGGACCCAGCGATAGGACACTTATCCTTTGCCCCGTGGATAGAGGATAAGTGTCCATAATGGAAGAAACCCTATAACCCAGGTTCTATTTGGGCTGAACCTCAGGTTTCTGAGCTGGTTCTGACCCTTTATCACATGATCGGGCCAAGCAACCAGCATCTGAGTCGATCTGCCTCCTCCCTCCTCTTCCATTTTCCCAGATATTACTTTTACAATGGGGCTGGCGTTACTATTAGAATGATCTATGAGGTGACGTGGATTGACTTGGGTACCAGGTATTGTTCCAATCACGTGGCCAGTACCTGAAAACCCAAGGTTTAGTCCAAATAAAGCAAGGGGGAAGTAAGTTTTTAATTAGCCCTGAATAACCCCTTTAATGAATGGGATGTCCTGTGGTTCCAAAAATTAGTTAGGGTGCCAGACATTGTTTCCTTGGGCCTAGCAGGTGTAATGATTCTGTGGGCCAATCCTTAGGAAATAGACTATAGAACCCTTCGAATTTGGATATCTTCTATTGGACCATTACTGTGTTAGAGCCTGGACCCACTGGAGGATCATTGTTGGTGGGCCTGTCCAACACTGGTACCGTAACGTAAAATAAAATTATACACACAATATTTTTTATAATAGATGACAATAATCTCTTCGTATAAGTTTCTATCCATAGAAGTATTGGACGTTTATGGTCGGGGATTTAGGTAGAACCAATGGCCATACACAAGGCCAAAGACATAAATCTGAATATACAGGTATAACCGGATGATTTCCAGGGGCTTCATCCATCTTTTCCATTAGTATGAGGACCTTTATGTCTAGGGTAAGCTATAACCACTATACCACAAATGTGACAAGGGAAGCAGAGCGGAACCTACCTGATTTGATGAAAGGAAGTCCTGGTTACTTTCATTCATACTCATATACATGTTCTCCCCATCAAACTACAAGACAAAAATATGAATTAAAACCCTTTTTTCTCATATTCATGGACAAAGAGGTCAGAAGCTACGGTAATCTTTTTGTTTTCTCAGTAACATAGACAAGTGTAGAGGACACAAGTCCCAGGCGTTTGGCTACCATTGCACTATATGATACTGTAGAATGTATGTTCCTGTTAAGTGAGGAACCTCCCACCAAAAATCCAAAAAGTTTTAAGACTGGTTCTCTTACAGATGTTACAATATTTATTCGCACTGTGTATTTATGAGAACATTTGGTGAAAACTAACATGACCACCATTATTGTTTTCGAACGGTGGCTTAGTTTAGCTTTCACGTGAGATCGATATATCATATTAGGCCTCATACGTGGCCATTTGACTTCTTCTCCAGAGCTATATCTCCATATTCCGCTACAATTAGTGGCTGCGTCTAAAAAGTTGATAAAAATATGCCTCAACTTGGCACACTTTTGGTGCCCAATGGAACATCTCCATTTCTGCACCCCATTTGCCAATTTTTTAGACAGTAGGTAGAACAGTGGAGGAACCTTATCAGGCCCAGGCTTCAGATTTACTACAGTTATACCAGAAATCTGGGCCAGTCCATGACTATGTGAGTTCAGGGGCACCTAATGGTACATTCGTAAAAAATTTTAAGGGGCCAAATCCACTCAGTAATTCTGGTGTATCTAGTCCTTGTCAGATAATGAATTAAGATTGGAATAAAAAACGTCAATCTTAACAATTTTCCCCAGTATTTTCAAATAAAATTTTGATTTATGGTCCATAATATGGTCACAACATGGAACACCCTGGAGACAGGGGCGTAGTTATAGGGGAAGCAGAGGTAGCAACCACTATTGGGCACTAGACCCTGAAGTGGCACTAGGTAGGTGGGGCCTCATTATAGACTTTGCATTGGGGTCCAGGCTATTTATGGTACCCCTCTGCATGGGGATCTAGATTGTAGGTTAGATCACCATGGAACCCCACTGTGATTTACCACAAACGTGGTAAAAAGTGGCGATGAAAAATGGATAAAACAGTCCTTTTTACATGGTCAATTTTCATCTTTCGGAAGCCTATTTTCACAGATCCCTCTCTATGTGGGAATTTGTGAAAACAAGCAAAAACTTAATTTATCCAAACTTGGGAAGAACATATAAACTCCTTTCAGATGATGTCTCTGGCAGGATGTGAACTCAGGACTCTAGTGCTGCAAGGCTGCAGTGCTAACCACTGAGCCACCATGTTGCCCTCTATAGACTGTCATTGCTTTGAAAATGGCCTAGGAATATTCTACCACTTGGAACAAATTTATTGAACATATTATTATTTTATATGATCTTTTTATACGATATGAGTTTTTTTTGTATATTTTATATACTTGTATATACTGTATTTTTAATTTTCCATGACACTATCTATATTTT
The DNA here is from genome assembly GCF_031893055.1 of Leptodactylus fuscus. Classification (NCBI taxonomy): domain Eukaryota; kingdom Metazoa; phylum Chordata; class Amphibia; order Anura; family Leptodactylidae; genus Leptodactylus; species Leptodactylus fuscus. Next base: position 150,782,257 of record NC_134270.1, on the reverse strand, counting down.
GCACAAAGCATGCCTAGAAAACTTTCCTATTGCCCTCAATGTGTTAATTTTAGTCTATTGCATACTTGCTATCTCTCTCCAAATATACAGTCCTATGAAAAAGTTTGGGCACCCCTATTAATCTTAATCATTTTTAGTTCTAAATATTTTGGTATTTGCAACAGCCATTTCAGTTTGATATATCTAATAACTGATGGACACAGTAATATTTCAGGATTGAAATGAGGTTTATTGTACTAACAGAAAATGCGCAATATGCATTAAACCAAAATTTGACCGGTGCAAAAGTATGGGCACCTCAACAGAAAAGTGACATTAATATTTAGTAGATCCTCCTTTTGCAAAGATAACAGCCTCTAGTCGCTTCCTGTAGCTTTTAATCAGTTCCTGGATTCTGGATAAAGGTATTTTGGACAAACAATTCAAGTTCAGTTAAGTTAGATGGTCGCCGAGCATGGACAGCCCGCTTCAAATCATCCCACAGATGTTCAATGATATTCAGGTCTGGGGACTGGGATGGCCATTCCAGAACATTGTAATTATTCCTCTGCATGAATGCCTGAGGATTTGGAGCGGTGTTTTGGATCATTGTCTTGCTGAAATATCCATCCCCAGCGTAACTTCAACTTCGTCACTGATTCTTGAACATTATTCTCAAGAATCTGCTGATACTGAGTGGAATCCATGCGACCCTCAACGTTAACAAGATTCCCGATGCCGGCATTGGCCACACAGCCCCAAAGCATGATGGAACCTCCACCAAATTTTACAGTGGGTAGCATGTGTTTTTCTTGGAATGCTGTTTCTTTTTGGACGCCATGCATAACGCCTTTTTTTTATAACCAAACAACTCAATTTTTTTTTCCAAAATGAAGCTGCCTTGTCCAAATGTGCTTTTTCATACCTCAGGCGACTCTATTTGTGGCGTACGTGCAGAAACGGCTTCTTTCTCATCACTCTCCCATACAGCTTCTATTTGTGCAAAGTGAGCTGTATAGTTGACCGATGCACAGTGACACCATCTGCAGCAAGATGATGCTGCAGCTCTTTGGAGGTGGTCTGTGGATTGTCCTTGACTGTTCTCACCATTCTTCTTCTCTGTCTTTCTGATATTTTTCTTGGCCTGCCACTTCTGGGCTTAACAAGAACTGTCCCTGTGGTCTTCCATTTCCTTACTATGTTCCTCACAGTGGAAACTGACAGGTTAAATCTCTGAGACAGCTTTTTGTATCCTTCCGCTGAACAACTATGTTGAACAATCTTTGTTTTCAGATCATTTGAGAGTTGTTTTGAGTAGCCCATGATGCCACTCTTCAGAGGAGATTCAAATAGGAGATCAACTTGCAATTGGCCACCTTAAATACCTTTTCTTATGATTGGATACATCTGGCTATGAAGTTCAAAGCTCACTGAGGTTACAAAACCAATTTTGTGCTTCAGTAAGTCAGTAAAAAGTAGTTAGGAGTATTCAAATCAATAAAATGATAAGGGTGCCCATACTTTTGCACCGGTCAAATTTTGGTTTAATGCATATTGCACATTTTCTGTTAGTACAATAAACCTCATTTCAATCCTGAAATATTACTGTGTCCATCAGTTATTAGATATATCAAACTGAAATGGCTGTTGCAAACACCAAAATATTTAGAACTAAAAATGATTAAGATTAATAGGGGTGCCCAAACTTTTTCATAGGACTGTAGAGAGGCTCCTGAAATTAGAGCTAACCTCTCAGATATCCATAAGAGTAGGCAAATCTCCTGGGATTGCAGGAAGTGACCTGGAGACTTTATGTCATGTACCCCAAAAATTGGTGTGGCCCTCACATTTTGTTGTCCTTGTCACAATAAGGAATGTGACATCCATAAAAGTAGACATAGTCACGTTAAATTGGTCTCTCATGTGTGTACCATTCACCCAGAGAGAAGGAACTCAAAAATTGCCAAGTATGGTCTATTGCTCCCTGTGGCCATGAGACTGCTGTAAAGCTTATCACTAAATTTATTTAAAAGAGGAGGAAAAGCTCAAGTAAGATGGCTGATCCCTGATCCCTCAAACATGTACAGGAAAGGATATAAAAAAATTTCACAATCAGAAAATAAAAACAGATTAGACAAAAAATACATATATATACAGTACAGACCAAAAGTTTGGACACACCTTCTCATTCAAAGAGTTTTCTGGATTTTCATGACTATGAAAATTGTAGATTCGCACTGAAGGCATTAAAACTATGAATTAACACATGTGGAATTATAGACTTAACAAAAAAGTGTGAAACAACTGAAAACATGTCTTATATTCTCGGTTCTTCAAAGTAGCCACCTTTTGCTTTGATTACTGCTTTGCACACTCTTGGCATTCTCTTGATGAGCTTTAAGAGGTAGTCACCTGAAATGGCTTTCCAACAATCCTGAAGGAGTTCCCAGAGATGCTTAGCACTTGTCGGCCCTTTTGCCTTCACTCTGCGGTCCAGCTCACCCCAAACCATCACGATTGGGTTCAGGTCTGGTGACTGTGGAGGCCAGGTCATCTGACGTAGCACCCCATCACTCTCCTTCTTGGTCAGATAGCCCTTACACAGCCTGGAGGTATTTGGGGTCATTGTCCTGATGAAAAATAAATGATGGTCCAACTAAACGCAAACCGGATGGAATAGCATGCCGCTGCAAGATGCTGTGGTAGCCATGCTGGTCAGTATGCCTTCAATTTTGAATAAATCTCCAACAGTGTCACCAGCAAAGCACCCCCACACCATCACACCTCCTCCTCCATGCTTCACGGTGGGAACCAGGCATGTAGAGTCCATCCGTTCATCTTTTCTGTGTCGCACAAAGACACGGTGGTTGGAACCAAAGATCTCAAATTTGGAGTCATCAGACCAAAGCACAGATGTCCACTGGTCTAATGTCCAGTCCTTGTGTTGTTTAGCCCAAACAAGTCTCTTCTGCTTGTTGCCTGTCCTTAGCAGTGGTTTTCTAGCAGCTATTTTACCATGAAGGCCGCCTGCTGCACAAAGTCTCCTCTTAGCAGTTGTTGTAGAGATGTGTCTGCTGCTAGAACTCTGTGTGGCATTGACCTGGTCTCTAATCTGAGCTGCTGTTAACCTGCGATTTCTGAGGCTGGTGACTCGGATGAACTTATTCTCCGCAGCAGAGGTGACTCTTGGTCTTCCTTTCCTGGGGCAGTCCGAATGTCAGCCAGTTTCTTTGTAGCACTTGATGGTTTTTGCAACTGCACTTGGGGACACTTTCAAAGTTTTCCCAATTTTTCGGACTGACTGACCTTCATTTCTTAAAGTAATGATGGCCACTCGTTTTTCTTTACTTAGCTGCTTTTTTCTTGCCATAATACAAATTCTAACAGTCTATTCAGTAGGACTATCAGCTGTGTATCCACCTGACTTCTGCACAACACAACTGATGGTCCCAACCCCATTTATAAGGCAAGAAATCCCACTTATTAAACCTGACAGGGCACACCTGTGAAGTGAAAACCATTTCCGGTGACTACCTCTTAAAGCTCATCAAGAGAATGCCAAGAGTGTGCAAAGCAGGAATGAAAGCAAAAGGTGGCCACTTTGAAGAACCTAGAATATAAGACAGATTTTCAGTTGTTTCACACTTTTTGTTAAGTATATAATTCCACATGTGATAATTCATAGTTTTGATGCCTTCAGTGTGAATCTACAATTGTCATAGTCATGAAAATACAGAAAACTCTTTGAATGAGAAGGTGTGTCCAAATCTATAAGAACAATAAACCTCTCCATGTGCTTTAGTATGAAATCAGAAGAAAAAAAAACAATACAGTGTGGAGCACAGCAGGCTATGGGCATATCATCGATCTTTTAATATGGCTGCCTACATAAAGGCTTTAGCTGACCATACACATTACATAAATGAACCCACTGATGTCATTGTAGAGAAGGATCGGGCTGTTGGATGCTAATATGCCCAAACCTTTTGGTCTGGTAGTGTTTACTCTTTGCTCCTCAGCTAATGTCAGCTAACTAAAGAGTATGACCTGCCTTAAGGTAGACTAAACAGTTTCAAAGAAGCCAGAACTACTTATTATGTATCAGTGTAACACCTTGCAAGGGAATAAGTCTGTATAGTAAACTGTCCTATTTAACGTGCACCCCCAATTATAAGACAATTTTCAGAAATCAATAGCTCAGGTGAATATAAGAAATTTTGTAATATATCATATTAAAGTAATATGTTTCCTTCTCTACTTATCAGACTGAGCTACTTTTTACATATTAACCTATGGAAAAGCGAGGGAGAAGGAAGAGGCAACTGGAAAACACACACAAATAACTGCAGCTGCTACACTCTGGCATACACATAGGTTAGGTAGATCTTATAATGCTCTTTTAACACAACTATGTTTTAAGAGAACAGTCTACCAGTGTCTACCATAAATTACTAGCTCCTCCTTTCCCCTCCCCTCTCCATAGAAGATAGATGCAGGAGAACAGCTTAATAAGTGGAGAAGGAAACAGATTTCTTTAATAAGATATATTACAAAGTTTTTTATATTCATCTGTACTATTCATTCATGAGAAGTTGTTTTATAATCGGAGGTACACTAAGGAAATCTGAACCAAATTTCACTTTCATGTGTCACGTTTTGGGAGGCGCGTAGTATAGAACAAGACTATGAACTCCTCCATCATTGACAACTATTGGGGCCAATGGGAATGTGTCATCTTATAGCAAATACATTAAATAAATAAATTCTTTGAGATTTAATGACCTAAATCTGAACATATAAAAAACTGAATTCAAAAAGAGTCTAAAAAATGGAAGTCAGAATAAGACTGATCAATCGCTCATTGTAAACCAGTGTAATATATTATTAGGGAGCGAAGCTACAGTATATGATAGCGAGGGAGTAGATAAATGGTTTCTTGTCCAACCCAAGGTTAGATATTACACTTGGCCGGTATTGAATGGAATCCATTATTAAGATCACCGTGAAATGGGCAGAAGAAGCAAATTATTATAGAAGTGAATACTTTGTATCAAGCTCTTACTTCAGAAGAAATTCCTCACATTCCTTGAATCACGAACTGAAGAAGCCAAGGCTGTGACTTTAATCAATTTTATTACAAGAATTACAGGCAGAAAATAACAGTAATAGACTTTGGGAGTTCTAGATGAGGGACATTAATATCGAGAACGATAATCCCTACAATTAGACGACCACCCTCTATGCAACAGGTGCTTGTATTACCCAACATGGCTCAGCGAGTCCAAATGTCTTGTTACCGCAAAATGACTAGTATTTCTGTTTTACAAATTAGCCAGGACACTTTTTATAAGGTGGAAGGAGGAAGTTCATGGAATTTCTTGGCTTGTTTCCAGATAACAACACCGAGCTGTGATCTGACCTATTTGACGGTTTAGTAGGGATTAGTTTCCACGTGGGGAGGCAAGAAGGGTAGGGGGTCTATTGCCCACTGAGTCTATCTATTTATGAATGAAAGCTGCCAGAAAAGTCATGACTAGGCATTAGCAAAGCAGCGTGAGATTTTTTTTTTTAAATCAAAGTAGCATGAAGGCCACGTTTAGCAAAGTTGCATGAGGGCTACATTAGATGTAGATTGATTTGAGAGCAATAGGTGGTGACCAAAGCATTTCTTTTGTTAAAAAAATTATCTAATGTAGTGAAAGTGGCACCATTTTGTTGAAGACAGGGAAGAAGATTGATGATTTGATGTGCGTGAGTGGCACCATTTTGTTGTAGACAGTGGGGCATATATTGTTGATTTTATGTTGTATCAGTGTCGACATTTTGGGGCAGATTTTATTGATTTAAGGGCAATATGTGGTGACTGAAGGGTTTCTTTGTTATAAAATTGATCGGATGTAATGTGAGAGGTGCCATTTTGTTGTAGACAGTGGGGCAGAAATTGATAAAATGTAGTGTTATTGGCGCCATTTTGTTGTAGACAGTCGGGGTATATTTATTAAGAAGTGGCATTTGTTAAGAACAATCATGAGAGGGGGCAACTAGAGATGAGCGAACACTGTTCGGATCAGCCGTTCCGAACAGCACGCTCCCATAGAAATGAATGGAAGCACCTGGCACGTACACTTTGCCGGCGGCCGGTCGCCGTGCCAGGTGCTTCCATTCATTTCTATGGGTGTGTGCTGTTCGGAACGGCTGATCCGAACAGTGTTCGCTCATTTCTAGGGGCAACATGGTGGCTCAGTGGTTAGCACTGCAGTGCCTGAATCCTGAGTTCGAATCCTGTCAAGGACAACATCTGCAAAGAGTTTATATGTTCTCCCCGTGTTTGCGTGGTTTTTCTCCCATACTCCAAAGGCATACTGACGGGGAAAAATGTAGATTGTGAACCCTATTGGGCTCACAATCTACATTTCAAAAAACCCCAAAAAACTGTCATGAGTTATAATAACTATGTCCCTGCCACGCTCTCCACCCTGTTCTACCCACTTTCAAAGAAGTTGGTGAGCAAGGCACAGAAAGGGGCTTTGGTGCAAGAGAGGGCCATGTGCCAAAGATGTGACGCATGTGCCAAATATATGAATTCCACCCAGTATCTTTATTACCCTTCAAATTTCTGATATAGACCTCACCTCAAATTCCCAGCTAAGTTTTTTCACCTGGTACCTAAATGCCTGGGCCAAGGCAGAGTGACTGACTAATATGCTCCTCTTAGGACCCAGCACCCCTACTCCGCCATTCTTCTCCTCTTACCTCCTGCTTTCCATACCTAGAAAATACCACAGATTTCTTGGAATTATACTTTGTGAAAGTTTCTATATATATGTTTTTTTAATATTTTTATATAATATCCATGTTTTAGATTTTTGAACTTTCCAAAAACGGAATTATTAGATATCTAATTTATTTGTCCTAGAATTTGTTTATTTAGTCTTGTATTATCTAAAATATTTGGCAGGCCTCATCTGTCATAGACTGGTTTTTGGGTCATAATTGTAGAGCACAATTTATATATCTATTGCATGTTTCTAAAAAAAAAAATAGACCATGTGCCAAAAATGGCCATAAGGAAACACGGACAATTGGTTGTTTTTGGCCCAATGGCTCCATGGGTTTTAGAAATGATCGGTAGAGCTATTCCCTTAGTCATTATAATTGATTCTTGGGAAATCTAACATGTTTGAAGCTTCCGGATTGAATGTAAAATCTATAACAAGCCCGGCCCCCTACCTACAATACGGTGCCATGTGCCATTCATGATAACAGAGCCCCCCACCTACAGTACTGTACCATGCGCCATTTACAATAATAGAGCCCAACTTACAGTACTGTACCATGTGCCTTTAATGATAACAGAGCCCCCCATCTACAGTACTGTAGCATATGCCTTTTACGATAACAGAGCCCCCCACCTACAGTACTGGACCATGTGCCTTTAATGATAACAGAGCCCCCCATCTACAGTACTGTACCATGTGCCTTTTACAATAACAGAGCCCCCCACCTACAGTACTGTACCATGTGCCTTTTATGATAACATAGCCCCCCACCTACAGATCTGTACTATATGCTATTTACAGCTTGTTGGTGGCCTTTGAGATCCCCCAGACACCAGGACCCGGATGAGACTACTACCTCTGCCCCCCATTTACAGGTGATACTCCTTGATTCTTTTCCATTAGTATCTGCATTTCTTTCTTTCTTCTCTGCGGTTTTTCACTCTACAATACATTGTACCTTACACATAAAGTCAGACAATAATTCCATAAGTCAGCTCTATACTGCCATGCCTATATACTTATATGAAAACTCTCAATGTATATCACATGGAACAGATGCTCTACAAATCTTAGGTGACGCAATGTCAAATGTCTACATCTCCCTCGGCCTCTGGCGATGAATATTTCAGATTTACTAGGAATGGCCATAGTGGTAAGAATCAGTAATGATGGGATTTTATGTGACTTGGAAAATGTGATTTATGTTTGTTTATGGTGAATCGTATGAGTAAGAACTCGGTGCTCGGTATCTGCCCAAGAGAGTGCGGTGCTTGAATATCGTAAGCAATGAAAATTCAAAAATGAGAAAATAGAACATATAAAACATTCACTTCAATCATAAAGGTGCAAGGTGAGCTGAACAACCCCTGTGTTTTTGCCTTAAATAAATGGGAATGTGACTTGTTGGGGGCGATGCCTCAAGATAGGCGCTGTACTGCCCAGGTATTTTTGGGTCTGATACATGCATATAGAGCTGGCTACGATATCTTGGGTCAGCTTAGTGGTTAAATGGTTAAAGGGACGATGTGTGATGTATATCACCAGTGTTCATTTTAGACCACCATTCCGTATATATACACCTTCTGGCCTACTTCCATCCTAGGTGTTTTGGGGGGATTTTGAATCTGTTCCATAGTATACCATTGAGTTGCTATGAACCTGCTCTGCGATATAGTCCTGTATAGCTACGGCCTTAAGTTTGGTGAAAAAAAAGATCTGTGTGTAAGGAAGCCTTTACATGGAGTATACGCTCCACTCATTCTGAACGTAAAACGCATTCAGAATGAACGCGTAAAAACCAGCTCCCTTTGATTTCTATGGGTGCCGGCATACGCGCGTATCACATTGAAAACAATAGGGAAAAAAGCCTCCTATTGATTTCAATGGGGAGCGCACATATGCCGGCACCCATAGAAATCAATGGGAGCTGGTTATTACTCACTCATTCTGAATGAGTTTTACGTTTGGAATGAGTGGAACGTATACTCCGTGTGAAGGCTCCCTTAATTTGCACATTTTCAAAAATATACTGTTTACATTCTAGATTGACTAAATTCGGAATTTTTTTTAATTTTCTCTACTAGCACTGAAGTAATAAAAAATATTACAATCATTTCATTACTATTGTAGGTAGACAGGTAGGTCAATTCTCCTCCGTTGTTGGTCCTGGATTCTACCAATGTGGAAAACTTTCCCTCCCAAGAGATTTCCAAGGTTGATAGAAGTAAATAGTTTGGTGTGGGCCTATTCCGAGGACCTCTGTCATGTCCTTTGACTGTTTTAGTTTTGTATTCACATAGTCTGGTGCCGCTGTTTTTATTTTACAGGATATTGGTGGTAGAGGCCCCATCAGCAATTTTCCATTTGGTCGTCACCATAGTCTTGTCATAGAGACCTGGGTGTAGTCAATGAGACCACTCTTTTGCCAGACTGTGTTTTTGACTAGAGAATTTGACATCTTTCTTTTTTAACAATTTGGTTTTTTTTTTACCAGTTGTGACAAAGGAGGTAAAGGAATGAAAGTCTTCGAAAGGACTGGAGGGAGCAGGGTGTGATTGGTGGACACCCCATGGCAATTCCTCCTTTTGCCCTCACCATCATCTGGAGAAGTTAGGGAAAACAATTTTTTTGGCCAAACTGGGAGATTTTGAGCTTTTTATTTTTGCAATTTATTTATTTTTATTGTGACAAAAGGAATAAGTAATTAAAAAAAAGGACTTCAAAAGAACTGGAGAGTGCGGGGTGTTGGTGTTGGAGGACCCTTGGAAATTTCTCCTTTTGTCTTCACCATAATCTTGTCCTGGAGACTTGGCGATAGGGACACCAGAGCCTTTTGCCACACTTTTTTACTAGAGAATTTGAAATTAGTCTATATTTTTTTACAATTGTGACAAAGGAATAAAATGAAGGACTAAAGGAGGTGGTGGGATGGAGGCCTCTCAGAAATTTTCCTCTTCATAACCTATTATTTGTTTCCTATCAGTATGTCTTTGTTGATTGGGAGGAAATCCACACAAACATGAGGAGAACTTACAAACGCCTTGCAGATGTTGTTCCTGGTGGGATTCAAACCCAAGACTCCAGCACTGCAAGGCTGCAGTGCTAACCACTGAGCCACCGTGTTGCCCCACTATAGTCTTGTACTGGAGACTTTAGGATAGTTAGGGAGACCAGACTCCTGCTGAACTGTGTTTTTGACTAGAGATTTTGATAGCTGTCTATTTTTTATTTTTTCATTTGGATGTTTTTACAGTTGTGACAAAGGAGATAGAGAAATAAGGTCAGATGAGTAGCGTATTGACAGCAGAGGCGCCTCAGACATGATCCCTTTTGCACTCATCATAATATCGTCCTTGAGACTTGGGGATAGTCAGGGAGACCATTCTCTTTCCAAACTGTGTTTTTGGCTAGAGATTTCCATAGCTTTAATTTTTTTTTTCAATTGTGACAAAACCGTTAAAAATTGACATAATCATTTTGTATTTTTTTTTTTATATTATCGTTCAATTTATAATATAGGTGACATTTCTTGTCTATTATCGAGAATTGAATTTTTTAAAAATCAATTCCTAAGTAAAAATACATGGTAGAGAAATTATGATTTTTAGAAATCTGTCCTGCAATGGGTTAAGAGTACAGACTCCATCCACTTGCTCCCTTTTCACGCTATTTTACATCTTATAAACCATTATAAATTTAATTGCACGTTTAACAGGGAAAAAAATACCGCACACACAATGGCTCATTAAGGACTAATTATGCACATGTTGTTTTCCACAAACATTCTCGTTTGGAAGCTGTTCTCTGTAATTGCTCAGCCTCATTAAATAGTGCAGGAAAAACTAATTTCAATTTACAGACACGTGATGGGAACGTAGAGATGGAAGGAAGGTGGACTCAGCGTCGGCCATTCTCATTGGTTCACTAGGGCATAGTATATAAGGTAAATGTCCAATGCTGGGTCATCCTTAGCAATGATTTCGGGTGATGGTGTGAGAGGTACTAGAGAAAAAAGTGTGGCCAAACCAGAGACACCCATCTATAGCCATCATTGTTACAGAATGTTGCCCCTCTTCAGTATAGAGCAGAGTATTGGTGGGCTGGTTGAGAGGTTTTTACCACAGCTCAGGTAGATACGGTTTCTCATTGAAGAGACTTATTTTTCAGGCAATGCTTCATGGGAGTATGCAAATTAGATTGTGGTGTTCGAAGACTATATCAGTGACTATTGCAACGCCATCAAGTTTTATCCATTTGGAATAGCTGTCAACCGAAGGAGAGGCAGCCTATCCTATATTAAACCAAATTCCCTGGCACACCATGTATACCCATCCCATGTAGGAGACTGTGATAGCACTGGGCAGAATTGTCAGTGACCGACTGTTTCACCCCAAGTGTGAGAAGGAACGTTATTGGAGATCCTTCCTCCCAATTGCGGTCAGGCTGTATAATCAACACCAGGCTAAGTGAAGATCACTCCGCACAGAGAACTAATTGATCCTGAAGTCTTCTTTCTTTTTATTTGCTATGACTCCTAGTATCTCTTCTATCTGCTATGAGCTTGTATGTGTTCTTTCTTGAATATATTACTGTATTATCCATGCTGCTGTAAGACACTGAATTTCCCCATGGTGGGACTATTAAAGGATTATCTTATCTTATCTTATTAGTAGCTGAGAGAGTATGTCATGTAGTTGCTAGGCAAGAGAAGCAGACATACCATACAGAATATGGAGCTCTTGGGCCCCAATGCAAAATTTGTAAAGAGGCCCTAAAGAACCTTGTGTCCATTAGTAGATTGGAATATTACATGTGGCAAAGGGACCTTTGGGTCTCCCATTCATGAATGTCAGCACAGTTTTTTGTATACATATGTTAAAATTATAGCTATACAGCAAGTAGAATGGAAATACCGTATTCTGTGTCAAGGAGGCTTATTCTGGCACAGGACAGACACACAATTACATTGGACAAGTTCCTCCATTTATTGGGGGCACCAATTGCTGTCTGTCATTGGTTGGAATGGTACATGGGCATATGGCCATGGTGCTATTGTTCTACGAGAAACACCAAAAATAAATTATGCACATTGGAGTTCAGTTATTTTTCATACTATTAGTTTTTATGTTTTTCATTTCAGAGTAGAGTTACTAGAAGACGGAGCCCCGGATAGAGGGCTAAATATGAGCTTGGTTATAAGCCAAGATCAGATATAAATGGAAGCGGGCACAAAGGTCTAGAATTCTATTTTATGCTTATGGATTCCAGATTTGGTGAGACAATAGAAGACTATGTGAAAAAAACACTAGACATAAAAGATGAAAGAGAAGCCTTTCCGAAAGCACAATCTATTAAGTGTTGTCTCATAGAGATATGGAGGAAAATGGATTTCACTTTATACAAACATGATATACAAGACTGTACTAAACAAAATGAATGAAAAAGGCAACAAAGGATCAAATCATTCCTTGGCAATAAAAATGTAAAGTTTTACAAATGATGAGAAATTCTGAATCTTATTAGAAAAATTACTCTGTAAAGGCAATAGCTCAAATTCATTAGATCATCAATCTGAAATCCTCAAGTACTATACACGGATGTATTACAGTTCCATTATGTGCAGAGCCATAACTCCTGTACAGGGATCTGGACTACAGCAAGTCACAACCACCAACGTCTTCTGTGTTAGCAATAGGTGAGATGACCCGAGCCGGTGACACCTGGATGAAATACTAAACAGTCAGAGGACAAGACGGGTAGAGTTTAGGCAATACAGTACACAGGCAGATGGTTAGGCAGCTGACAGGTATATAGCAGGAAGGGAACACCATAGCACAGTATTAGTACACTATGTAACCTATTGCCCAGGTCCGGAGTGAAGGGGAAGGGTTCCTTACTTAGATAACAAACCATCAACTTATGAGAACAGCATTGGTGCAGGCTGGCCCAAAGGCAGCACCAGAGGTCCCATTCATAATTTTTCAAAAATTTTAGGCTGAACCCAAAGGTTTGGGATTTGCTATCCATGAACTGTTACCCCTCTTTGCTCGACATCTGGTGTGCGTTCCTATCCTCTTCAGGCCTCTTCTGCCCTTCTGAAAGATGTCTAATTGTCCTGACATTAGTCTTTCACATGGGACTACTGAGGCCAAATCAAAGGCCTCAGCTGTCCTCAGATGCCACTGACATAATTCACGAGGCCGGAAGAGGCCCCAAGAGGATATGGGCCTGCAGTGTAGAACACTGTGAGGGCTTCTCGGAACCTATCTATAAAACATAGTGTAGAATACTGTCAGGGCTCCTAGGAACCTATCTATAAAACATAGTGTAGAACACTGTCAGGGCTCCTAGGAACCTATCTATAAAACATAGTGTAGAACACTGCCAGGGCTCCTAGAAACCTATCTATAAAACATAGTGTAGAACATTGCCAAGGCTCCTAGGAACCTATCTATAAAACATAGTGTATAACACTGTCAGGGCTCCTAGGAACCTATCTATAAAACATAGTGTAGTACACAGTCAGGCTCCTAGGAACCCATCTATAAAACATAGTGTAGAACACTGTCAGGACTCCTAGGAACCTATTTATAAAACATAGTGTAGAACACTGTCACGGCTCCTAGGAACCTATCTATAAAACAGTGTAGAACACTGTCAGGGCTCCTAGGAACCTATCTATAAAACATAGTGTAGAACACTGTCAGGGCTCCTAGGAACCTATCTGTAAAACATAGTGTAGAAAACTATCAGGGCTCCTAGGGACCTATCTATAAAACATAGTGTAGAACACTGTCAGGGCTCCTAGGAACCTATCTATAAAACATAGTGTAGAACACTGTCAGGGCTCCTAGGAACCTATCTGTAAAACATAGTGTAGAACACTATCAGGGCTCCTAGGGACCTATCTATAAAACATAGTGTAGAACACTGTCAGGGTTCCTAGGTACCTATCTATAAATCATAGTGTAGAACACTGTCAGGGCTCCTAGGAACCTATCTATAAAACATAGTTAGATTGGAGCTTGTCGTGCCCATGCCACCACTAGTGGCCCAATCACAGACCTAGACAGTGACACCAGGCACGTGAAATCACCTGGGAGCACCAGACACTGCATGAAGGCCCAAAAAAGGTAATGGAAAGTATGATTTATTTTTTTTTTACTTTTGTCACCTCCCCTTGGCCTTCACCTATTATACCTTGGGTCCTGAAGAGACCCCAGAGTATAATGTGGCAGACATTTTAGTTCGCTTGAGATGAATTTCCATTTGTTAGGTTTCATTAAAAAAACCAAAACAATTTGGAATATTTTGGTTAAACCTGGCTCTGTACGAGTTGGTTCGCCTATGTCTAGTATTGAGCGTGAACCTAAACAACAGTCCACAAGACAATAGCAGCGCTCAGAAGATGCTTAGAGACTTGCATGAGCAAATTAGGTTATTCTGTCAGTGAAAGCTCTCAGAAATCAAACCAATTTAACTGAATCTGGAAAACAGAGATCCAGCGATAACACGGAGACTTAGAGCGCTCAGCTTGTCAGGTACTATGAATTTCCTCCTGTCACCACACCATCTGATAAGACACATGGAAAAAATACTTCTGGTTTCCTCCAGAATATAATTAGTTATCTCTATAAATCTTTACTTCCGGCAGAGAACAAACAGAAGCAATAAAACATCATTCACAACTGTGAGAGGAGAACAACCAATGTAATGTTCATTATTCTAAACGCCAGCGCCGACCGCGCCATTCTATTCTGTCTGAGTGTATAATCTGGACGGGGATTGTTTTGTTGCTGATGTCAATGCGGGACACAATTACAAAGACATTAATACCCTCCATGACTATTGTTGTAAATGATTCAGTCTTTATTAGGAAATTCATTGTAATCTCTCATTATAGTTATTTATTTACATAGCTAACCAAGGGGAAAATCATATGCATCATCTCCATCATCATCATCATCATCATCAATATCGTTATTAGGCCCACGGCCAGATCCTGAATAACGCACCCGCAGAGATGTATTACTATACCTCTGTAGGCCTTGTACATGATGCTCTGTATGGCAGAGAATAACAGTAATAACAATTATGCCTAGTGATGTATATGGTACATCATGGACATGACACATGCTTGAGTATATGTCCATGCGCAGTCCATACATTACTATATCACATTGCCACACATGATAAAAGCTGTTAATGGGGTATTCGGCAATCCATATTAGTCACCTATCTTCAGGATAGGTAAAATATATATAATAGGTAATAAATAAACTGCCTGCTTCACTGCAGACACACCTGAGGTTTGGCGCATGCGCAGTGAAGTCAGGGTGAATTATGTAGGTGCTGAAAGTACAGATGATAAAATGTTCAATACGGGCACAGATAATTCTACAACTGGTCCATAAGGACCTGTGGGTGGTTTAGTGTCCCAGATCGCTCATACAGGTTCCCGTTTGTGAGACTCCAGCCTCTTAATAATTCTGGCACATCTCAGGTGGTCCTGTGAGACAGAACTGAAATCCATGCCCTCAAGGTCTGGAGCAGATACAACTCATGGTGTTTCTGGTGCAAGTTATAGTAAATCTGAGGGGTCAAGAGGTCCCAGACCCAACCCTCTTTGTTCTACTGTTTCAGAAAATGGCGAACGGGATGGAGAAGCTGAAATGCACATTTTGAAACGAAGAGAAGATTGGAGTCATGTACAGTTAAAATGTTGTCTAGTGCCGATCCTCAAGATAGGGGCTACACCCGGCCCCTGGACAGATCATCCAGGCCAAATCTAGGCACCCCTGGGGATAGGCCATAAAACAACTAAGCCCATACAAACCCTTTAAGTGAACCCAAAGACCCTGATTGGACCCAAAGGCCTTTCTGCCATATAAGAAGACGTCAGTACTGTAAATTGTACATAGATGGGGGACCTATTGGAGCTCGAGAACTTTTCTTGCCATGTATGGTCAGTTTCACTGAACTAATTGCATTTACAACGTGCTACAATGTTTTCCCCAGATAAGCCACACCATATCTCATTCACGTAGCCCCCACAATTCACTCTGAAGCATGTTAAATCTTTATATAAGATCTTCAACTAGAAACAAAGCGACGAGGCTGAGACACAAGCCTATAGCGCCCTTGGAAGCCGATTCATCTGTGGTGGTTGTGGTTGCACCTGCAGACTGACAATCATCTTATATCTCAAGAATGTGTATCTAAACAAACCCCAGTTCACCTTTTAACTTCTCATCACACTTGTATACACATCGCTATATCATAAAGAGGTAGATCGCCGTGATAGGATAAAATGGGTGCACTGTCATATAAGTATAGAAGCTCGCGAGGTGAAGGACACTCATGGTCTGACATCCAATGACAAAGGATTCTTAAGTATCATTAAGTAAAGTAGTTCTCACGATTATATACTTATCTAGTGGTGCACCATTGGTGATTCGGTAAGCTCTTGACCCAATAATTCCGGCTAATCGGGCAATTTACAAAAATATTTGATATTGGTATTTGATGATAGTCAGATTTGTGGATTAGGGACGTCAGTGTTCCTCACATAAACCAAGTCTGTGAGAACATAACAGATGACAACCTGGTATCTGAAAAACAGTCAATAACACGGTCGGACTGTCAAGCACCCTGTCAGTACCAAGATGGACAAATTATTGGTATCAACATTTTTTCTTAGAGCCTGGCTAACATGGCAGCCTTACTGACTATTAGTGGCAACGGCGTGGCCATATGTATATACATGCTGATAATTTACCAGATAGGCATCTTCTTTGAGATGGTTGCCAAAGCCATACAGATAAATGTTTTTGAAAATCGTTTCATTCTCATTGGAACTCACTGACGTATGATAATATAAAAATATTTTCTTAAAGAGTGTATCCAGTATATTAACCTAGCCCTGCAGATAGATAGGTTAGTGTCACCAGACCCCAGCATATCACCCCAGCCCTGCAGATAGATAGGTTAGTGTCACCAGAACCAGCATATCACCGCAGCCCTGCAGATAGATAGGTTAGTGTCACCAGACCCCAGCATATCACCCCAGCCCTGCAGATAGATAGGTTAGTGTCACCAGAACCAGCATATCACCGCAGCCCTGCAGATAGATAGGTTAGTGTCAGCAGACCCCAGCATATCACCCCAGCCCTGCAGATAGATAGGTTAGTGTCACCAGAACCAGCATATCACCCCAGCCCTGCAGATAACTTGAATTGTTTTGTAAAGAGGAATGGTCCAAAATCCCTTCATCCAGGATCCAGGAACTGATTACAAGCTACAGGAAACGACTAGAGGCAAAAGGAGGATCTACTAAATATTAAAATATTAAATATTCTGTTGAGGTGCCCATACTTTTGCACCGGTCAAATTTTGGTTTAATGCATATTGCACATTTTCTGTTAGTACAATAAACCTCATTTCAATCCTGAAATATTACTGTGTCCATCAGTTATTAGATATATCAAACTGAAATGGCTGCTGCAAACACCAAAATATTTACAACTGAAAATGATTAAGATTAATAGGGGGTGCCCAAACTTTTTCATAGGACTGTATCTGTCTATCTATCTACACATATGTGGGTATATGTGTGTATATCTATAGCTTTATACACATATACACAGTCAAATTACAAAATGTTTTGTGTGTGTGAACACACCTTTCAGAGATCAGTAGCAGGAAGTGTGGCTATGTGGTAGTTTGTACATATCACTCCATCTCTGACAGTTAAATCCACAACCACTTATAAACCTGTAATATAAGTCACTATAACAATAATGTGTACGGCACACAGACAGATACAGCTTTAAGAGCTCTGACATTGTTGAATATACACTCAATATTATTCATTGTTAGGTAAAGAAATGACTAAATCTCTTACTAGCAACAAACTCTTAAAGAGGACTTGTCCCTAGGTCTTCAGCGATATCCCTCATCTGATCAGCGCTGTCACCCTGAACATTTAGGTGCTTTGTTTATCCAAATCTGTTCAGTTGTTCCAAAGATATAAGCCCCCTGTTAGTGTTGATACAAATTAGGGTCTACTAGTCAAGTGGGCGGTAACACTAAATGACATACGGCACACAGAGACCCCACCCCCAGCCAACTTTCCTAGTATACTCTAATCAGTTTCAACAATAAAAGGGCTTATATCTTTGGAATAGCTGGTCAGATTTTGATAAATACCAAAATATCTGTATATCTAACCATTTGGATGTGGCATCTAAAAGGATGAGCATCTGTCATCTCTATTCTTTGTAGCGCAGATGTGCGGTACGATTGGCACCCGCTGCTGATGGGACACGTCTAAGCTTACGCTATGCCAGTGCCATGACATTACAATGGTTTAAGGGAATGACCTGCCAAGGAAGGGGCCGTCTTCAATTGTATCCTTACTTCCTAGTATTGGAGAGCTTGGTGCTTGTTTCCCAACATCTCCTTTAGATAATATTTGGATTTCATTTCCCGCCTTTCCTTGCCAACCTTGTAGGATCCATTGAAGTTATCCAAGACGGGGTCTTACGAAACATTAATATTAGTATTGTAACCAACCTGGTCAAGCTACCTGTCTCCAGAGCGACCTGGTAGTGGGCCAAAATTATTAGAGTAAATTCGCAATGGGAATTTTTGATGTGGAGGTCGCCTCAGAATCCGGTCCAAAAAAACGGCTAGACGCAACTGGATGCTGATGCACTGCACCAGCCGGCATCCAGTCATGGCCCAAAGGAATGGGCCTAGTCGGGAGGGGAGTGGCACGTTTTTTGGAGACTCATTCTGAGGCTCAGAATGAAAAGGGGGAAAAAACAGATTTGTCAAAAATAGACACAAATGGGCAGGTTTTTTTGACAGACACCCATTGACTAATCTGTCTAAAAAAAAATTCGGTATCCGTTGTGTAACCATTTGGAATAATTTTTGGACGGATATCTTTTTGTCTTAAATGGTGTAAGAGTGGATGGCTACCAAGTGCAAGAGTGAACCTAGTTAAGTCTCACAAAGTGGGTCAGGAGTTGGAGGACCTCGGAGTGGGTCTTAGGGGTGAGATTTGCACTTATACTTTGTAGCAGGAATACCTCTATATTATTAATGATCAATTTATTCTTCAATGTTCGATGGTTGGGGGGGACAAACAATCCGTTTTTACTGATGTTCATTGTCAGTGTGCTAGTCATGTTTTTCATGGACAGCCTACTGACCCATTATATTGTAGTGGCCTCATACACACGTCCGTGAGCCTAGGACAGAACTCACGGCAGGTCTTATACTTAGCCATTTTGTGGTCTGAGTTCACTAAAGAAAGTGAATGGGTAAGTGGAGGTTTGGGACAGCAAACGGACATCATCAATGTGCCATCCATGACGTTCAACCGCGGACCTAGCCCATTCACAAGGTCGTGTGCATGTACCCTTAGGCATGTACATGACGCATGTACAGATCCACCGTGGCACTACAACTGTAATTTTTTTTTATTTACAACTTTAAGGATAAATTTTATAATCTAAATTCTTAGTCATCTTAAGTCATCTCTGTTTACATGTCAGAGCTCATAACAATAGGGTTGTCAGGCAACTAGGCCATAATGATAAATTATTTTTACGTGGGTCAATCACAATGAGACTTTTCAATGGTTCACAAAAATGAAAAAGAACATTTCCAGATCTTGGGGGTCAACGCGTCTTCAAACTGTAGGTCCGAATAGGGCAGTAACAAGATGCCAAGATGGTGCCAACAAGCCTAGCTATGCCCCATGTCCAACTATCTTCTGTAAAAAAAAAATCACACACTGGTGGCATTGTACTTTCTAGCATATTAGAATATAGAATATTAGAATATTAGAATATAGAATATTAGAATATTTTGAATATTAGAATATAGAATATTAGAATATTTTGCGAATTTAGATTTACAATGTAACCTAAATTTTAAACAAAAAATTAACTTAATAAAATAAAATATATATTCTCTCTATATACGGTAAATAAATTAAAATACATAATAAATGACAAACTTTTTACCTATTACTTTTCTACATTTTTTTGTGGTTGAAATGTGAAATCTCGTCTTCTTTAGGGGTTTAGTCACTTCTTAGTGTCGTGACCATTATTGATATACGATTCCATGTGTAAACCACAGCTTTTCCTATAGACATGTCTCTATTTTTGTTTGCTTTTTGCTGCACGCTATCTAAGATAACGCCCACCTCCATGTAGTAGCCTGCTTCCCCTCATGACTTCCGGTCATGACTTCCAACGTGAGGCCACAGCACTTTTTTCGTTTGTTACAATTCTATAACCAAAGAAAGTTCTAAATTTTTACTGTATGTACAATTTCTAGAGCTGCATAGGGTTTGGTGGAAAAAGGGGTCCACCATCAGTTTAGACCAACTATATAGAGGTTGGGGAGAGTAGTATAGAAATACTTTATATTTTTTGCATTAAAATTGGATGATCAATTTGAAAAGAAAATTTAAAATGGATTAAATTTTTGAATTTTTTTTAAATTTAAAGTCTATCTGAACCATTCCAAATTAAGAATAATACAATAAACATGAATATCAAAAATTCCATTTTTTTAAAAAAAAATATATACTATTTTAACGTGAAAAATCTAAAATATTTTTCCAAATTTTTGCTGGTAGTTCAGTCCCTACATGTTAGCGTATAAAAGCTGCTAACCTGATCCTAATCTGAAGGATTCTGATGTATGGTCACTTGTGAAGAAATAATTGAAATTGATTGAAAATGGAACTCATGGATCATTGTGTATAAGATGACACTATGATAAAACGGGTCTAAAGCAATGGTAAAGAAACTGTCGTAACAAATAAATGACAAAGGCAATGGGAACCCTTGTTCTGGAACTACATTTCTAGAGGACTAATCTCACCCAGGCTCACCACCAGCTGGTTCATACAGGACTTGGCAAGTTCCAGATTTCTGGTCAAAAATTAGATAGGGATAAAGAAAAAAGGCTCAATCAACCTCCATCAATTGATTTAAAGGGGTTGTCTGGGACTTTTCATTGAACTTACTCCATGAATTCATTCAAACTAGACCTAGGGGCTTAGAGCTGGTTCTGACCCCAGGTCACATGATCGGAGCAGCTTCTGTCCTCTAGGTCGCTCTGCCCTATCCCTCTTCTCCAGGATGTGTGTATATATGGGTCCAATGACGTCACCTGGGGTCGTAAACAGCCTGCAACCCCCAAGTCTACCTTGAAGTCCCCATACAACCCCTTTAAGTGATCATATTCACATAACTTATGCCTATATTCTTGGTAAAGGTCCCAGTATTGGCATGGCAGGCCAATTATTTTATGTGTATGGAGGCCTCCTGACTATTCCTTGGAAGCTTGGCATGTTGAATTTTACCATGACCTATACTTTGTTTCTCTGGGAGATAAGCCAATGAGGTGACAGGTTGGGATTTATGTTCCTCTTCCCAAGTTAAACCAAGCATGGATGTCTAATGGATAGATGCTAGGAATAAATGTTAGACAAACAAGCCCTTCATCCTTCAATAGGGATGAGAAAAAAAAATTCCAACTGTGCCAGAAATAGTGGAGCAAAGAGTTGGAGTTGGTGGAAGTGATAAAAAAATTCCTCTTTTTGTTTCCTGTGTCCATTATTCTGCTATTGTCAATGTCCGTTGCTGTTATCATATGACGGATGACAGCAATGGACATAAATAACGGTAGTAATAACAAAACAATCAATGACCCAACTCAAAATACACTGTCTACCAATAAGTATTTGGACACCCATGTAAATGAAAATATCTGCAGTCGTGATGTACGTCACGCCTTCCGCCATTACATAGGAAACAGCATTGGCATTAGTCACATGCAAGATGCCACGAAGTGCAGAGTTGTCCGATTTTGAGAAAGGAGTGATTGTGGGGTACCACAGAAATGTTCGATCCTTAAGGGACATAGCAAGTGAACTGAATTACCCAAAATCGACAGTGGCCTATGTGATTCCGAAGTGAAAGGTGAACGGTGATTGTCAGAATGTGCCCCGAGTCGGCAGACCCCCGAAACTGTGAGATAGAGACCGACAAGTGCTGGCCAGAGAAACCGCACCCAACCGATGGCTCACATACACCAGGAGTGTCACCAGGAATCCGGGAGTATTGTGTCGCTCAATCCCATCTGTAAGGAAGCATCTGCTGGGGTCTACCAACTATTGAATAGGAATAAATGGTGGTTTCCTATTCTACCACCGGTGGCCAAATACATATTGGTAGACAGTGTATTACATAGAGCTCAAATATGATCACAACAGATCCACCAACAGCAGCTTGCTAATGGTTTC
Source organism: Leptodactylus fuscus (assembly GCF_031893055.1). Lineage (NCBI taxonomy): Eukaryota > Metazoa > Chordata > Amphibia > Anura > Leptodactylidae > Leptodactylus > Leptodactylus fuscus. Next base: position 150,760,165 of record NC_134270.1, on the reverse strand, counting down.
CAAATCTCAATCCAAGATCTTTTTTCTACATCTTTTTCTAAAGATGAATAAAAAGTCAAAAGAGCAAAACAGGCAATTAATACATATTATACAGATGCTTTACATTTCACACCTACCGCGAGTGTTAATCTTAAGGTGGAATCTCACTTTCAAACTGGATACATTCCAGAGAAAAAACAAGACTGTGATCTAAAGTCAAAGAACTCAGACTCCAGCTCCATTACAATCTTTACAGCTCTGCCATTGGCCGACAAGAAGCTCTCATTAACATCTTCACCGTTACATTGTTACAACAGCCCCGCCGTCCCATAGTGCATTGCTCCTCGGCTAATTATGCTTCTTTGACTGTGATACAAGTGAAATCCTGATTACATTTAACCCCGAATTCACCTTTACTAAGACATCAAGGTGTCTGCTGTGCCCTATTTTTCAACCTCTATGCTTGAACTTATAAGAGTGACATGAATAATGCAATGAAAAAGTGTTTTTTCTCCTTACACTGGAGCTCATAAATTTTACATATGAAGCACCAGTCATGTTAGAGATGCAGGCAATTATTTTTAGAAACTCGGTACAATAAAAGGTGGAGGGAGGGAGCAGCATGGTGATGTGCGGAGAAACAGTGTCCTACTGGTGGTGGTGGAAAGTAATATTGTTTACTAGGTTGCCAGATAGGACACGTGAACTTAAAGGGACAGTAGCCTTATCAATCATCTACCTATAGGCATGGGTGCGTAGTATCAAAATAGTCAATGTTGACATCATTGAGGTTCAAGGTTACAAAAAAAGAGGATTGATATGACCAAAATGGAATCAATTGTGGCAAAATTGGAAATGTGACCATACATATTAAGCCAGCCATATATATTACATTTTCATCAGCCAACATGGAGTAACTTATGGCAAGACTGGAAATACCAAGCACTAAAGGCAGCCATACACATTAGGCTAGACATAGACATCACATTTTTGTAGGCTAAGACTAGGTTCACACCTGCGGCTGCATCCCTGCAAGCAGGACCTTCTCTCCACATTTTTTGGGTGGAAACCATGCAGAAACCCGCTGGACCCCACACTGAATTTCTCCATGGTGGGACTATTAAAGGATTATCTTATCTTATAGGGGTCCCTGGGCGACCACTTCTTAAGCAGCTTGGGTTTCCGTTTTTCAGGATCCCGAGTAGACCTTTGGAACGGAAACCCGAAAGCAAATGTGAACTTTTCCATATTGGCCAGCAAACAATCAGAATACAGAAATGTAGATGCTGAGAATGGTCGTTTAAGGTGGTTGGCTGTAGACTTTACTCCGTCAAAAATAGATTGACCACGCTGGAAAATTTTAAGTAGTTATTGGTCGAAAATATCAGTGTTTGACATGGTTGGCTGCTTTTGATTGTTCATCGGCCAACGTGCGCAATTTTCCTGCACTTCTTTTCTTTTAACAACAAAACCACCCCCTGATCGGTCAGTTTAGTGGTTGATGTCTATGGTGGGATCATTCATATGGACGATCCCATCATAAATTGGAAATCTAATGTATATGGCTGACTTTAGGTAGAAGAACCACGGGAAAGATCTTCTGGTGGACAATTATTTGCCTGAGACATTTTAGTCCATACTGGCCATATGTTCATTGGAACCAGGCAACGGGCATACAATATTTATGAGATTGTTCTTCTATAGAAAGCTTGTTCATGTAATGGTTGACTGCACCATGCCCAATTTGCGGTAAAAACTGTGGTGCAGACACAACACGATTTCCAAAACCGGCGCGGTTTTGAAAATTCCAACATGTCATTAATACCTATGGAAATGCTGGCGGTTTCCCCATAGATATAATTGTAACACAAAGTCCGTGGAGGAAAACCACTACAACTACTACAATGGTTCAAAGCAAGATCGTACATAAGGTACCACACCTAGAATATGAGAATTATATCACTGATGTCTTCTTATATAAGCTAATACCAGTTCCCAAATAATGTTATCAAATCCCTAGATTGTAGATAGAGACAGCTCGGGGATGAGTAATAAAGAGTGTATAAGACAAGATCATCATGTATAGCACCAATAGTTGACATAGGCTACATCAAAAAGTAGGAGCAATGTGAGGCTCATTTATAGAAATGAATGGGATTTCTAATCAATCAATGGATGCCATATGAATAGTTTAAAAATGTAATTTTTTAAATTTAAAATAAAATTTTTTTTCATGTTCACCATCTCCTCCCTGAGTTGTCCTGAGTTGACTATCACTTTAAGCTGATCATACAGATTAGATTTTCATCAGTCAAAATGGCAAGACTGGAAATACTGAGCACTAAAGGTGGCCATATACATTAAGACAGCCATACATATCATATTTTGGTTGGCCGTAATGGCCAATTCATCCATTTCAGCCATCAAACAGTCGGAAATTTGACATGTAGATGACACAATCATGGCTGGATGATGGCAGACTTAATCTGACAAAAACAGATTGACCGTACTAAATTTTTTAGCCAACCATTTTCCAGTATTTGGCACGATCGGCCAGTTTTGGCCGATCACCAGATGACTTGCGTAGACTCCCTGAACTTTTTTTTTTCTAGATCTAAACTGCCCCCTGATCGACCGGTTTAGTTGTTAATGTTGATGATGGGATCGTTCATATGATCATCAAGGAATGGCTGTCATGATGGCTATCCCATATCTATAGTGTATGGTCAGAGAAGGAGGAAGAAGGTTTTATGCTCCTTTGGATTATTTAGGTTCTGTTCATACTTTATTCTGAGCCTCTGTCATGTTTCACACCATTCAACACTATCGTACCGATAAAACACCTGGACCCTAGTGTAAGTTTATAGGATCCCCTGGGTAGCCTTGAGATCCATCATAGAGTTGGTGGTTAACATCCATATTGACCAAATTTTTGTAAAAATTAAAAAATTTACATTTTGCATCATCTATAAGAAGGTGGGATTTCAAGAGCTAAATACACACAATACACGATCCTACAATTACGGGAAACTTATTGAAATATCTACTTGATTTTTAGAAAAAATCCCTGATTTGGTAAAAATGACCATTAAATTGGGATATGTCAAAAATATCTCCCATCTCCAATCCCTGTAGCGTGCGGTGTACACATACATACCAGTCATCAGTCACAGGGCTGTGACCCAGATAATAATTTAAGACTGATGTTCTGTTTCATCCATCAGTCTCTGTATTCTTCTTGTGGTTTCCCACTTGCTGGCCCTGGCCCTATTATCAGCCATGTAGATCTCCTCTTATCAGCTGTCCCTGCATTTCCTGGACTGTCTCTCTCACTTCCCTCACTAATAATTTATGACCTGTAGACGCAGGTTGTGCCAACTTCCTCTTCATGCCCAGCGGAAGGAGTGAGGGCTGTATTCAGGCCCGGTACTCCAAAAATGACACGAGAAGAAGAAATCACCTTGATGTTGTCTCGTTCCTGTCCTTGTTGCTTCTTACTCTACTGTACAGATTGTATCTATAGGGGGTACGGTTAGGATTGGTCCATGACCCGCATAGAATATAAGAAAATTATTATAAATGGTACATCGTACATAGGGACCGTTTTATACATTTTGCATTGGGGCAAATTTTCACACCTTTGGACATCCTATGGCTTACTTATAGATGAATCCCAAACTATGACCCCAAGCTCAGAGTCTATTGATTTCTACAGGGGCACTGCATAAATATATTTCTGTCTCAAGCCTAGAGTATATAGTGGTCTGATAGCTTGGACCTCCACCAAACAGTAGAATGGTGGTCTTAAGCCCTCCATTTGCCCCACTATATGACCACAAATGGAGAACGTAGGACCACCGTTGTACTGTTTGGTGGAGGTCCAAGCTATCAGACCACCATATACTCTAGGTGAGAAACAGAAGGGTATTTATGGGATGTTCCTGTAGAAATCAGTAGATTCAGTAGGAGTATGAATAGCGTGCCTGCCTCTCCATTCAATGTCTATAGGGCTGACACAAGCATCTAGTCTATAATATAGACATAACTAACCAAACAATGTAATAATAAATTCACTTTACAGAGATGTAATCTAGAAGGAGTGGAAATAAAGAATTATAATAATTTATGACATCAACGTATAGACTTTATTCTCTATAGATTGACATTTTACTGATCATATCACAATGATGGTAAAGGAAATTCAATAGAATGAGTCAAACCAATAACAAAATCTTAAAGTGTACCTCCAACTATGAAACCACCTTAAAGTACAAGAGAAAATAAGAAACTTTGTAATAAATCTTATTAAGGAAATCTGTTTCCTTTTTCATTTAGCAATTTGAGTTACTTACATAGAAGTCTATGGAGAGCAAAGGCTGTTGGAAAACACACTCTGCTATACTCTTAGTAAGAGAGCTTTTTGACTCTGCTATCTTTCAAGATCAGACTCTACCATTGCACAGAATTAACTAGCCACCTCCTTCTTAACCTCTCCATAGACTACTGTTGTGTGAGCTAAGTATGAAGATGGACGCTATACAAATCAAAAGTCTTAGTGAGAATAGAGAGGAGGAGAGCAGCCTAATAAGTGGAGAAGGAAACAAATTTCCTTAATAAGATATAGCAGAAAGTTTCTTATATTCACCTGTACTATTCATTTATGGAAAGTGGTTTTATAATTGGAGGTACACTTTAAGAACTGGCGATGTAGTGATTGGGAGTCAGAGGAAACTACTGTTATAGATGTTCTCCTATACACTGAAGAATACTGCAGCGAATGTCTTTCAAGCCTTTACTGTCCGCTTACAGGTAGATATAGATTTCACTCTTATGCAAGACAGGGTCGCTTTAAGAATCAAATGGGATCAAGTATAATATCTGTACGGAATTTGTCTATTTGAGTGGGTTTTGTCGGGTACTCTGGTTCCCTCCCACACCCCAAAGACAGACTGATAGTGTATTGAGATTCTAAGCCCTATATGGGGCAGTGACCGACAGTGGCGTAACAAGTGTCTTGTGGGTCTGGGTGCAAACTTTCATGTAACCACTGGGACATAATCACAGTCCTCAGTTACAAGATGGAAGACGCTGAGCCCAGGAAAGGTGAGTATAACTATTTATTATTTTAAGTCACCTCCCTGGGCTAGTATGTATAGCGGTCGTGGAACCGGGCTTTCCCAGACTGCTGTCATAATTCTATGCGGCCCTCTACCTTGCCGCGTCCGGTCACGTTCCCTGCGACCACAATCGTTATGCCCATGGTGACCGACAATGGTTGTAAAGTGTCGTTGAATATGTTGGCGCTATACAAGTAAGAGAAAATAACAACCAGATAATAGCGAGCCGTCCGCACAGCAGGTTGCTCTATACTAAGCGCGTCCGTATTTGCACTAAGGTAACTCGCCTTCCTTTATATTTGATCTAACTATTCTACAGCGCCATCGCGGTTCATTGCATCTGACTTTTATTCTATTACTTGAACACAACATAAAATTTCTCTAGAAATTTGGGAAAGTCTTGCTGGGTGTCTAACTAGAGCAGAAATGTAATATAGAGCGACTACAGCAGAAACTGGCACTACACCAGGACGGGGGGCGAGGGTCTGTATCCAATGAGGGCCTGCAAGTCCCCAGTACCCTCTCTTATGCATAAAAAATAGAAGCTTCATAAAGCTTAGCTGGAATGTGATTTCTGTACCGGGCTGATAACACAAAACTGAATTAAATTTCCCATGAAAGCAACATGTAAACAGATGACGATACAATCACTTTACGTTCCCCAGAGTAAATCCTGTAATGGAAAGAAGAAGACGATCACATTTTTATCATGGATGAAATATGTTACAGACTTGATATTGGCGCCAGACCCTCTCCTACTGTATAAGTGGTGACACATGGCAGCGTGCACCCTGCTCACTATTGCACAATATTCTCTGGTCGCAGGCATTTCCTAATACAGACACAGATATTTGGGGGGGAAATATGGGGGCTCTGTTTATTAAAAAAATAAACACACAACTGGATATACATTTTTACATTAAACGGGACGTCCAAAGAAGTTCAAAACAAGCAACCCCCTTCCTCCAAAAAAAATTGAGATCTCCCCCTTTCCCTAGAATGTACAAAAAAATCCCCCACAAATCAGTCTAAAATATCTAAATTATAGAAATCTAAAATATTTAGCCCATATGGAGAACACCCCAGCAGAAAAAAAATGTAATAGCCAAATTGCCCTTTCGACATTTTTTTGAATTTTTTTTAAGGTTGAGACCCCATGTTGCAGAAAAGCAGCTTTTTTTGTTGCAGATTTTTCTGTTATTATTTTTTTTTTAATCCAAAGTCAAGAGTGGCTACAATAGGAATGGGAAATATATAGGACCCTTCTTATATTTCTCTCTTCTGCTCAATCCACTCCTGGCTTTGGCTCAAAAAAACGCATAAAAATCTGCACCAAAAAAAGCTGCGTTTCTGCCCAAGCCTAAAGGTATTAAAACATAAATATATATGTTTTTTATTGTAGATTGTGAGCCCTATATAGGGATCACAATGTACATTTTTTTCCCCTATTAGTAAGTCTTTGTAGGATGGGAGGAAATCTACACAAACACGGGGAGAACATACAAACTCCTTGCAGATATTGTTCCTGGCAGGATTTGAACCAAGGACTCCAGCGCTGCAAGACTGCAGTGCTAACCACTGAGCCACCGCGTTGCTCTCCCCCGTAAATAAAATAAATAAATATAAATTTGGTAACACTGGGCCCATGCCACATGACCATGAACACATGGTCCCTGAATCAAAAAAATCCAAAATATAAAAATATTTGTCCCATAGAAGACCAGTAAAAAAAAAATTCTAAATATTTGTATCATCCTTTTATTTGCAGTTTTGTCTTCCCAAAGCAATTGAATGAAAAGTAATACAAACATCGAACCTTCTCGGAAATAGTATAAATAAAAGCCACATCAAAATTTGATGTCTTAGACAGCTTCATACAAAAAAAAACCTAAAAAGTTACAGGTGTCAGAATATTACAACTAAAATAATTTTTTGAATTTGTAAAGGTATAAAGACAAAAACGATATAAATTTGCCATTGCCATGAATATGCCCACCCAGAGAAAATTAGAAATATGTCATTTTTACTGCACAGTGAATGTCACAATAATGAATCTTAGAATAAAATATCACAATTCAATTTTTTTTCCAATTCCACCCCCTTGTGATTTTTTTCCAGCTTCCCAGTACATCACATAGAATCGTAAATGATGCCATTATGAAGTACAATTTGGCCTGTGAGAAACCTAAGGCCACACATGACTCTATGAAGAATAGAAACGTTATCGCTTTTTAGAATGCAGGTCGTAAAAAAAAGAAAATGTGAAAATTAAAAATGGCCAAAAATGTCTTAAAACGGGACTTGTCACCTCTCCTATTCCTACTGTATTCCCCATAATAATTCTGGAGCTACTATTCTTAGAAATCTGTGTAGTAATGTTCCTCTATTATTCCCCTTGGAAACGGATGACAGTGCCGACAGCACCCCTTTGACAAAAGGAATGGTTAAATCTAGTAGTCTGTTTTATCTGAATAAGTTCCAATCTGGAAGTGAAATATTTATACTCTGGGGTCTCTTCAGGTAGAGGCCCAAGAGAGGTGTAAAAATTAAAAAAAAAACATTCATACTCACCTTCCCTCACCACTTTTGGGACTCTTTACAGCATCCAGAGCTCTCTTGGTGATGTCATGAGCCCGGGGGTCATCATTGAGGCCTGTAATTGGGCGTCAGCAGTCACATGGGTAGACCGAGCATCATGACCGAGAGGCAACGCTGTACGCTGCAAGGAGGCCCATAAGAGTTAACAGAAGGTGAGTATAAATGTTTTTTTTATTGTCACCTCCCCTGGGCCTCCATCTATTATACTCTGGGGTCTGAACAGAACCAGAGTCTAATAATTTACTCCAACCTATGCCATAGAGGCAATTTTAGTTAGTCTGAGACAAATACCCAATTGTTCGGTTTTGTTAAAAACCAAACAAATTTGGAAATTTAGGGCAAACCTAAATTTTCAGGTGGAATAGTAAGAATTATAAGAAAAGATGCTCCAGAATTGGAGATATGAGTCTAGCTGTCACCAAACAAGAGAAAGATGAGACCCCACAGACTGTTATATCCCAAACCACCCGCTCCACCCCACCTCCCCATATAGCGGTCACCAACTAAGAGGAAGATGAGACTCCATGGACTGTTATACCCCAAATCAACCCCCCCTCCATACTCACCACTCCCCCCCCCCCCCCCGACTCCAACTCCCCCCCACACTTTACTAGCTTTGGCAATGCCAAATATCTATTTGGACGTGCCAATAAAGCCTGTTTGATTTGAAATACAGTTATTATTATAATTATGTCTATGGCCTAGTAAAGATGTCATTGCAAGCCTGAACTATAACTATTAAGAGATCAGCTCCCCTGTAGTATACATGTGAGGATCTTACAATATGGAGGCCTCTATAGCCACCTATACGCACCAGTGATGGGAAACACAAACAAGATTCCTGGTGTGAGACAATGAGCAACGACCACTACTTGATAAAATGTAGCTACCATACTGTAATAGAGAACAGGGCCGAAGCGGAGGATTTACAAGTCAAGGTCTGAGCTGTTCCCTTCAGATCTAAAATGGATGGACAACCCATGAGATTGGCTATTAATGGTAGAAAGGTCGATAATCCCTTTACATGTAGCTTTCATTTATCAGGATTTTGTGTGCTCCTGGCTGGTCTTGGTTTACTTTTCTGCAGCGGTTATGAGTCCACCTAATCATGTGACTGCTGCAGCCAATCAGTGGCCTCAGTCGTGTACGACATACAAAGTAAACAAAGACTGGCATCAACCACTTTAGTGCCAGGGATGGAGCAATTGGAGATTTGACAGTTGAGTATTGCTGCCTTGTCATTGCATGGGAGGGAGCTTGCTGTAGAAGGAACCTTCCTCCAATGTCTTAAATAAAGGCCAGCTAAAACCAAACCCACCCGATTTGATTTAACTTGATTTAAGCTGGATCTGGAGAAATCCAATTTAAAAAAAACAAAACAATTTTTAAAAAACATGTTTAGGTTAAGTGTCAACTGAAAAAAAATGGAAATGTCAATTTTATCTAAAATAGAGCTCCTCTCCTCTACAAAAAAGAGCTCCTCTCCTGCACACAGAAAAGAGCTCCTCTCCTCCACACAGAAAAGAGCTCCTCTCCTCAACAGAAGGAATCTACAGGGCTATGATATGTCACATAATGTAAAAGCTTTAACTATCAACCCCCCCAAAAAAAATCACTGTAATTTTTCCTAATGGTATATAAAAATAACACTAGAACAATGGGCCAGTGGAAGTAGATAATAAAACATGTAAAATGTCAATATAATACATCTCACAAAACAATGTGACCTGGAAATGACCCAACTAGCAATCCCCTAGCAATGTCTGACCTCAGTTGTAGCACTAAGTTTTTGAAAAAGTTGGGCCAGCTGTATTTGGGGACAGGACAATTGTGTATACTGGTATTGTTATGTCTTATGGTCACATTACATTATTGTAATATTGTTCTAAATTGTTATATAGAATTATGTCATATATTAAATATTTAGCAAATTTTGTAAAAAAATTCAGAACAGATTTAACCCTTCTTAGGCCCTTGTATCTAATGTATGAGTTAGCTCCTTAGTAAAAAGTAAATATGAGTAAAAAAAAATAAATTCACAAATTTTTGACTGTAACTTCACATTCTGATTTACACCATGTTGCTATAGTGTGGGTGGATAACCTTAAAAAAAAATTAAAAACATCAAATGTGAAAAAATAAACCAAAAACAATAGTCACTTTTTGTTACCCCGCCGATCCAGCACAGTACCTCTGGAGCCCACTAGTCTATGTTTACTGCCTCAGTTTCAATCACGCGCTGCATTGCTGGCTTCAACCTTAACAATCGGTGGCGTGATGGAAGTAGTATGGCCCAAGACAGCTGAGATGGCTAGCTGGCTGCACTAGTCACGTGCCAAGAACTTGTAAACAAAGATCAAGGATTTACCAGAGATTCTGCCCTGGATCAGCGAAGGTTCGGAGAATATTATTTCTTATTAGGTCATCTTATTTGCTGTTATTTCTAATTTTTTAGCCCATTCATTTGAGTTAAGCAGCAAATTAAAAAGTTGAGTTGATGTGTTTTAAATTCACAAAAAGTTGAATTTTCTAATAAAATTTAATGATGAAGGCTACACCTCCAGGCAGCTCCTCTTCCGCTTTGGTTTTGACACAGCAGAGAGCTTCCTTCCCCCTCCTTGTATCAGCCTATGACTAATAACAGGCTTCAGTGGGTCCATCTTTGCATGAGTCATGATGGTAGCACAAGTGATGTTGTCTGGGACCAGTAGTAAAATTGGGCCATCGATGGGTCTTTGATAGATTAGATTTGATAGTTTCAATTTGAAACACATTCATGCAACTTTTTATTTTGCTGGACAAGCCCATTCATAAGAAAGTTTTTGCAATATTTGGAAATTTTTCATGAGCAGACTCACTTTACATGCTGGAAGTTAGAACAACGCCCCTTAGAAGTAGCAGTAAGAGTAGAAGGACGCACTGTAGTAGGGATCAGAAAATTTTTTGAATATCAAAAAGTTATTCCTGTTAAAGGGGATCCCAAGGACTTAACTATTATAAGATCATCAATATCTGATCAGTGGGGGTCCATCACTTAGGAGTCTATGGGGATACAAAGAATTCACATTTTGTAGTGGACTTCTTCTGGATCAACGCAACTCATTGACTCCGAACAAAAAAGTATCTATGGTTGTTCCAAATATATGCAAATATTCCAACAGTGTTCACTTGGCCACAAGCCTCTATTATATTATATAGAGAGAGTAAACAAGAAGGGATAGGGCAGCGCAGGCTACGATCACATCTATGCCAGAGTCTTCATTGGAGACTCCTTCGTAGTGTTGGCCGAGAATGGACAGAGGAAAAAGTCAAGCATGGAGGACTTTTTAGCTCCGTCGTTTCAGTTAAAAAATGGCGGACACCCTATGGAACCCATTATAGTCAATGGGATTCATCGGACTCCCTGTGTTACTGCTGTTTGCAGATACATTGTTCAGGTTCCTCCGATGGACCCGAATAATGGAGACCTAGCGTAAAGGGTGTCCAAGAATTTTTTTTTTACGAAATTTTTTACATTTTCATTCTTCTAAGTATTCTTTATTTTAAAGTTAGTCACTTGCATGAAATTCTTTCAATAACTTTACGGACAAACAGAGTGGTGACACAATAATTCTGTTTTCTGATAGCAAATTCCATAGAAGATGACACTGGAGTTGCATGTGACAAATGGCAATGTGATTTCATTAATTCCTAAGGAGACAACATGTCATCCAAAGGTGAAATGAGCTGCTACCCCCGTGATCGATTCTCATACTATATACACATTCCCGACCCCATGGAAAATAACAAGTTTTGCTTAAAGCGACATCTCACGTCAGCAGGTGTGTACATTGCCTACATTTACTCGATCCTTATAACTTCCCTTTTGTGGGTCCTTACGATGGAGATACTAAAACCGAAGTTTGAGATTTACACCAAATTTTTGGTAGACACCATCTTGTGGAACCAATAGAGAGGAAAATTTTTGGATTTTTACTAATCTTCAAAAATACATACTAGGGGGGCGGAAAATTATTAAAACGAGTTAACGGAACTGATATAGATTTTATGTACAGTATAACGCCTCAACCCCGGCCCGCCTTGGTGTTAGTCCACCATTGTAGTGAGTAGGCACAGAAGGAACAATATGGTGCATCTTCTGCTCAATGACACCTATGCTATAAAATTGGTGTAGATGGGTTACTAAATTCACCCCACTGTGTCACTTTACTTTCTTGGGTCCACTTCCACCAATTTATTGCTCACGAGTGGGGTTGAGCCGATCTTGAGATTTCAAGATCGATTTTAAAATCCGATTTCCGATCATTTTCCAGACGATCTCGATCCCGATCGTGAAATTTGCTCAATCGCCGATCGGAATCAGATCTTTTCCAATCCCAATCCTCAACCCTAGTCAATGCTTTTCTATGGGAAAAGTCACTTTTGGGGTTGAGCCGATCTTGAGATAACCGCCGATCTTGATCCCGCTGGGAAAGATCGGGTCGGAATTCCGATCTCGATCGTGAAATTTACTCGATCGCCGATCGGAATCCGATCTTTTCCTATCCCGATCACTCAACCCTACTTACGAGGTTCAGGTATGCAAAATAGTTCCCCTCCAGAAGTAAGAAAATTGTATCTCTAGTGCCAAATATTGGAGGTAAAAGGACAATGTCCAGCACTCTACAATGCTGAGCATGACACTTCTTTTTTCAACCTCCTGAAGAATAGACATGTCCATCACGGCCTCCCATTGAAAACAAAGAGAGGCAGATTCCAAACAGAATGTGGAACTAATTTTGAGGTGGAATCTGTTCCTCCAAATTCCAGTGTGACTTCATCCTTATTTTCCTTACAACAGTTGGTGGTCTTGACAATAATAAAGGCTACCCTGCCAGACTATGGTGTAAAAGGATTGTGTAAGGTTAGAAAAACATAGTCGGTTACGTTTGTCATTCTAAAACAGCGCCACTTTTGTCCATAGGCTATGTTTGGTACTGCAACTCAGATTGATTCTCTTTAATGGATCTACTCTGCAATACAACCCCTGGACAAGAAGTTTCCTAGAATTGTCCTAATTTCACACGCCTCCTTTAAAAGTCTTATGAGGCCTCGTTCTCCAACTGACGTTAAAAATCAGATTAAAGGGGTGATCCAGCTTCTATATTACTTGCTTCCCTCCACATATCTGCCATGAGTGGCTTCAAGCAGCAAGGAGGTCACATGCTGCTATGACGTGTCAATTGCTGGCTGAACTGCTAACAGGGAGGGGTAGTGAGTTTGAAAATGAAACATCACTTCCTGAAAATATACCAGATAAACAGTGCCGAATATAAACAGAGTATATTGGGAAGTGTATTGTCTTGATGCATCCTGTTATTTGGCCCAAATTTTTAAAAACTGGAGAACCCCTTTAAGTATGGAAAAGCACAAAATAATCCATAGTGCACATTACAGCATGGCAAACACGCCTAACAAATGGACATGCAGCAAGATTCAGGATCAGGCCAATAAAATGGCTTTTATCACTGTCTATAGACAACAGGTGCTCGGTACGAGCGGCGATGGAGCTATATGCTGGCAGCACGCCATATTTACTTTACAAATATCTGCACCCCCCTCATCCCTACAAGCAGATGTTGTCTGTCTCACGGAATATTCCACGGCACAGCAAGTTACCTGACCACAATCCTTGGTTTAATAAACTTTCTAATTAACACCGAATTAACCAATTAACTAAACAGGTATTATAGCAATACCAGCTCGCCGAGTAGACGAGGATACTAAATCCTAAACCCCCTTTAATTCCCCAAAAGCTTCCAGGCCGAGATATTTGATATTTTCTTGCTAATGGCACAAAAAAGCAGAACATTGAACACAAGGTTTAATTTTTCTTCTTAATCCAGGAACGACAAACCAATTTCACTCAATGTGCTATCTCTCCCTGACCTACCAACGCGCCGAACTGAAGCAGGGGCCACAGTGGCACCTAGTGGTCCGAGTCAGTACTGCAATTCTAATAGGGATCTAGCTTTCTACATATCAGTGGATATTCTGCATGATAATCTGGTTGGATATATATATTACAAGTATATGATACTACGGATTTAATATGTAAGGTCTTTTTAGATGTTTTTGTATGTTTTTGTATGCTGTCAACATTTGTAGCTTGGTTGCTTTGTAATATTTTGTATCCCTTTAAGAAACCTCTATCATGTGAATAGTATTGTTGATTATTGGTCATGTAAAAAGTATGACCCATGAATGTTTCACCCCAATTTCCCATGTAGTTGTGCGTTATCACCAGCAATGTGTCCCCCATCATGTGACACGTTGCACAGGTCATGATGGCAAGAAGACTCTAGTCCCCATCTTGGGTGAAGGCCTGGCCTCTTATATACTCATAGACAATAATGGGAATGGTCAGAATGTAGATCTATAGGAATCTGGACACAGCTTCATTATTTCTGTTTTCTCTAGTTGCTTAGGTTTCATGTCAGGCCTGCAGCCTTAGTTCACACTGTTAGTTAACCAAGGATTCAATAGTGTGGCTTGCCATTAGTGACCTCAGTGTTGTGACCGCTGTGTCTATGGCAGTCTATTACATAGAGCTATACAGTAAAATATCTTATTGTACACATTTACTATGTATATGCAACATATAGAAACAATATAAACAGTAGACTTCTGTGTAAACATTCATCATGTCCCTATGCTTACATGAGAACATATAAACAGTACACTTCTATGTATACCTGTCGAGTTCCCCAATGATTATTAGAGAACATATGAATAGTAGACTTCTATGTATACCTGTCTAGTGCTCCTATGCTTACATGAGAACATATAAACAGTACACGTCTATGTATACATGTCTAATGCTCCTATGATTACATGAAAACATATAAACAGTAGACTTTTATGTAGACATGTCTGGTGCCCCTATGCTTACATGAGAACATATAAACAGTACACTTCTATGTATACATATCTAGTGCCCCTATGATCACATGAAAGCATATAAACAGTACACTTCTATGTATACATGTCTTGTGCCCCTATGACAACATATAAACAATGCACTTCTATGTATACACATCTAGTGCTCCAATGATTACATGAAAACATATAAACAGTACACTTCTATGTATACATGTCGCATGCCCCTATACTTACATGAAAACATATAAAAAGTAGACTTCTATGTATACATGTCTGGTGCCCCTATACCTACATGAGAAAATATATACAGTACACTTCTATGTATACATGTCTAGTGCTCCTATGTTATGTTGAGCACATATAAACAGTAGACATCTATGTAAACGTATTTAATGTCCCTATGCTTACGTGAGGACATATAAACAGTACACTTCTATGTATACATGTCTGGTGCCCCTGAATATAACCATGCTCCATAGCCTGCAGCCATGTGACTCAATCCCCTGTACACCATAAACTTTTCCTACAAGATAGTGGTCGACGGTTATCAACAGTATCTTTGTAAACTCTTTACTTTCTCCTACAATGTCACCAAAACAGCAGCGTCTGAACATGGTTTTTGCAAAGTTTCCTGTTATATACCTGCCTGACAACTTCACAGGACAAAGGCCTGACCTTTTGGAAAATCATTAAAAATGGCACAACTGTTTTAAAAAATATATGGTGCTCATGTCACCAACTATTATACTGTCACATGTCCCGACTGCTGCGACTACTGTATTACTGCGATCAATGGTCAATATACTCAATATAGGGTGTATATATATTTATTTATTTTAATATTACATATATATATATATATATATATATATATATATATATATACACACACACACACACACACATATGTATAATGCATATATGTATCAGTGGTCCTTTGCATGTAAATGTGCAAACTGCACATACACATGTATACAGACATACACATATACACCTATACATACACAAATGTACATTTTACATGTATACAAAGATATTCATATACACCTATGTCTGATTAAAAATAAAACATTATATGTATATATATATATATATCATACTGTATATATAAATTTACATAACTGTAGGATTATAGATATAAACATACATTAAAAATATACATACTTTTTTATATAGATGTATATACATAGTATAGTATATAAATATATACACATGCACACACATACATGAATGTAAATGCATATATTATGTATGTAAATATTTAGAGAATCTGTATATACACATTTAAATGTATATATACACACATATGAATATAATATATATGCATATAGTATATAGATATGTATGTAGTATATACACATGCATATAAATATGTATATAGTATAGAGATATGTATATAATATATGCACATAGATAGATAAGTATATAGAGAGATATGTATATAGTATATAGATGTATATAGGAGTATATGCATACACATATAACAAATAAAGGCGCCATATCCCCCTAAACATGTATCTAGAGAGTAAGTAAGCGCCCTGTATCCCCAGCAGCAGCAGCGCCCTGTTCCCTTCCTCTTGCAGGAGAGGGGTGAGCTTTGTTTCTGGCAGCGCTGGCACTGTACATAGGGCTTAGAGCAGTGTAAACAGAGGTACTTCCAGTCCTTGTAACTTTTGTTCTGACACAAAGGCCTTGTGATGATCCGTCACCATGAGAATAACTCATAGACAACAGTGTGGACAGTGCTGCCTGCACCTTCCCCAGCCTCACTCCTCACTACGGTCTATAGGATGCCATTAGGACCAACAAATGCTAATTCATTTAGGTTTTTTCTGCTGGCGAAGTCGAGGACTATTAACTGCTTTGTGCCAACGAAGGACCCAGAGCGAGCCAAGCCCTATAAAACTAACCTATACGCTGAAGATGTGCACATGGACAGGGGCTCGGTGTGACAACTGGAACAAGTCGTCCTAACATAGTGGGGTTTCATCGTACTAAAGGTTGAGCCTCTAACAGGGCACAAAAGAATCCTAAATTCAGCTCTGGTACATCTGCATATAGTGACTATAAAGCACATATAAACATAGGCAACAATATAATACAATAGAGCCTCCCTATACATCATCCCTTCCTATACATGACAGTAAACAGTGCATCAAATATGACTATGTTATACCGTAAACCATCTGCAAAATAAAAGTCTAATATAATAAAGCAATACTCACCCTAAGGTATTTGTCTAAAATCCGGAACATGTCAAGGTATAGTAGATCCGCCACCGTGAATCCCCTCTATTATTTAGAACACCTCTGGCACGTCTGCCTATATGCACTGCAAGTTTACTATGAACCCAACTACCACATAAATGAGGACATTTTCCTGTTAGACGCCGCACCATAATATCTGACATCTCAAATTGTTTTTCTCAATTGTGTGTCAGCTCACCTCAACCGTATAAGAAGATACAATGCGGGAGGACAGGTTTATTTCTTTTCTATTTTTTTTTTTTTAGTTTTATTTTCTGCCTGGGATGGTAGGGGTTAAGGACGAGCACATTTCCATACACATGGAAATGAAGGCGTGATCTTATAATCATTTATTTTTAATGGCCGGAGAAGGGAGGGGAGGGTGGACAGGCTAGGAATGGTTTTGGGGGGATTTGGAAGTGGGAAGGACAAAGTGTAGCCAATAGCAGTCAATGAGAGGAGTTGTAAGGTGTTTGTATTCCTTAGGAAAGATCTCAACCAACCATGCCTGGTGTCTCAGGAACTTGTCACCTGTTCGGAGCTAAGGGAATGGCACACTGGAAGTCATAGAAAGGTTAGCGAGACAAGTCTCCTTGAATTCATGGTGGCCAACACAACTACCTACAAGACTATGAATTCATGGTGACCACCACAACTACCTGCAAGTCCATGAATTCATGGTGACCAACACAACTACCTAAAAGTCCATGAATTCATGGTGACCAACACAACGACCTACAAGTCCATGAATTCATGGTGACCAACACAACTACCTAAAAGTCCATGAATTCATGGTGACCACCACAACTACCTAAAAGTCCATAAATTCATGGTGACCAACACAACTACCTACAAGTCCATGAATTCATGGTTGCCACTAAACTATCTAATGAATTCAGGGTAATCAACAGAACCACTTCAATGAAATTATGGACTATTTATACCTTTAAGACTTTATGGTGGCCACCACCACAGCCACCTCTATGAATTCCTTTAACTACCTATAACTCTGAATCTATAGTGGCCACTACAACTTTCTAAAGAGTTCAGGGTGGCCACCATGACCACCTCTATGAAGTTATGAATTACTTCTATCTTTATTAATTCATGATGACCACCACCACTACCGATTAAATCTGAATTCATGATGACCACCACCACTACCTATAACTCTAAGAATTCACTGTGCCACCACCATTACCTATATCTTTATGAATTCATGGTGGCCACAAAGATTACCTACAACTCTACAGAATTCAGGGTCCACCTCCATGAAATTGTTAACTACCTGTATCTTTCTAAAGTCATGATGGCCACCACAGTTACCACTACCTCCATAAATTCATGGTGACCGCCACAACAATCTCTACTTCTATGAATTGATGGTGGCCCCCCACCCCTACCTGGGTTGTAAACACTCCTGTAAATTCATGGTGGTCCCCTAAACTTCCCATGCCTCTGTCCATTCATGATGTGCATCTCAGCCATGTGTACATCTGTTAATTGGTGGACAACATAACTACATGTACCTTATTCTGGACATCACGTCTACTTTGACCTCGCATAGTGGGTATCACATCAACTTTTTGGACTTCCCTAAGTTTATTCCCATTCTTAAAAGTATTTTAATTCATGGCAGTCATGACAACATTGCCTGAACACAAGTGACCCCACTGTGACCACCTTCATGCTAGCGACCACCTTCATGCTACATAGTATGATGTTGGTCCAATTACCCCATGTTCATGTGCAGGCATAGCGTGGTATAATATGGCATCTAAACGTCCTGTGCAAGACTTGATGCTGGTTTGCTAGTGATGTGACCGGTTCGCTATGTAGTTGTGACAGTAGCTACATGTAGAGGACATTTCGGCAATGAGAGGGTTAACCAAGCATCCCTGCCTGATAGCAACCTGCGCTTCCTTGCTGCTGTCATCCCAAGTACTACACTCTGTGCTACAAGTTGAGAGCATGCAGCGAGCTAGACCCTACACCCTAAAGTCAAACCCCCCATGTGGTAGAGTAGACCAGACCAGCCAGTGGTGTACCAGCCATCGCCGGCATGGTTGTCATGCCATGTAACGCAGAGCAAACCAACTTCTTACTGGCGAACTCTTTCTAATGATCTGGTGCGGCATCCATCCCGGGCACCACTGTCACACTGGGCACACAAAGTTGCCATCCAACACCGGCCTTAACCCTTTCCCTCTCAATAAGCAATACGAGCAAGCAGTGGAATAAGAGCAATTGCCATGAGCAGATGTGGCAGCAGAGGGTCAGCACTGTACCTTGTTGCAGTGATAAAAGTCCAGGGGGCTGAGGCAGGTGGGGTCTGTAGATAAGGTGCCCACGCTGGTGGGGGCAGGAGGGTAGAACCTAACGTCCATCACAAGGCGGCCGGAGGGGCATTAAAGCAGCTTGATGTTTTGTGTCTAGAATTTTTTTTTTTTTTTTTCAATTCTCTTCTTCAGGATCCTGTGTGAGCTGCCTCTTGCTGAGTGTATGTGTGTGTGTGTGTGTGTGTGTGTGTGTGTGATAGAGGGAGGGAGTCTGTGTCTATTGTTTGAAACAACAAGACAGAGAGGGAGAGAGAGAGAGGAGGGAGAGGGAAGGGGTGGGGGGGTTGGGCATCATTTATTCTCCTTCTCTCAAACATCCGTTCTGTGGTCTCTCTCTTTCTCTCTCTCACTATTTTCTACCCCCTCTCTCTTTTCTCTCTTGTTCTTTCCCAGGCCTCTCTCCCCACTCTCTCGCTCTCTCTTTCCCTCTCTTCACTCTCCCTCCTTCTCCTTTTCTTTTTATTAACTCTTTCCTCGCTCCCCCCACCTCCCTTCTACCAGCACCTCTGCAATTCTTTTATTTCGCTCTTCTGTTCCTCACTTTGCATGTTGGCATATTAATAGTTAATGATACTTAGTCACAGAGCTTACACTTCATTATCCGCAAAGTGTATCAGTGGTGTCCCCTGTCCAATTACACCTGCAGAACTTAATAGGTTACAGGACAATGTAGAATGTCCCCTCCCCCATCCCTCCAGAAACTATAGGTCAATTTAGCCAGAATATCTATCTATCTATCTATCTATCTATCTATCTATCTATCTATCTATCTATCCATCTTTTACTAAAACAAACAAATTCAATTTATGTAACTATCCATCCATCTATTATTTATCCATCAATTATCTATTAATAAATCAAATATGTAATATCTATCTCCTATCTATCTATCTATCTATCTATCTATCTATCTATCTATCTATCTATCTATCTCCTATCTACCTATCTCTCTCCTATCTATCTATCTATCTATCTATCTATCTATCTATCTCCTATCTATCTATCTCTCTCCTATCTATCTATCTATCTATCTATCTATCTATCTATCATCTATCTATCTCCTATCTATCTATCTATCTATCTATCTATCTATCTCTCTCCTATCTATCTATCTATCTATCTATCTCCTATCTATCTATCTATCTATCTATCTATCTATCTCCTATCTATCTATCTATCTATCTATCTATCTATCTCCTATCTATCTATCTATCTATCTATCTATCTATCTATCTATCTATCATCTATCTATCTCCTATCTATCTATCTATCTATCTATCTATCTATCTATCTATCTATCTCCTATCTATCTATCTATCTATCTATCTATCTATCTATCTATCTCCTATCTATCTATCTATCTATCTATCTATCTATCTCCTATCTATCTATCTATCTATCTATCTATCTATCTATCTATTTATCCACCTTTTATCAAGAAAAACAATCTGCCTATCTATCTATTTACCCACCTATCTATTATTTATCCATCAATCTATGTATTAATCAATCAATCAATACATAATCTTTATCTACCTTTCCATCTATAATCAAGGCAAATACAAAATCAATGTATCTATTTAATCATCATTTAATCTATTATCTATTAATCCATAATATCTATCTATCTATCTATCTATCTATCTATCTATCTATGTACAACCTAGACAGTACACCAAATGAAGTGAAAAAAGAGAGTTTTATTGTCCCAAAGTTTCAAGCAGTGTCTATCTATCTTCAGTCATCTACTCTATCTATGGTATCTATCTATCTATCTATCTATCTATCTATCTATCTATCTATCTATCTATCCATATCTATCTATCTATCTATCTATCTATCTATCTCTATGTATCTGTATCTATAGCCATCACTGTCCATATATTATGTACTTGTATTTAGCACAGGCTGGTTTTCCAGCAGTTACAATGACCATAAATAATGTTACAATTGTTACATTGATGATGTATTTTTGTAGCAATCTGACCCTGTGTTCACACTGGTGTTTGTTCTACATTCGAGGATTCCGTTTCCCTCTCTGCATGAAAAATGGAAATAAATCACTTTTCTCTCCAAATTTTTTGCCCTTTTCACACGTAAACCGAGCAGAAACCACACAGACCCCATTATAGTCTATGAGGTCCGCGGGTTTCCTAAGCTAACCGCTTTTTATGTGGATTAGGTTTCCATTCAGGGGGTCCCCAAGCAGACCCACCAAACTGAAACCCATACGCAGTTGTGAACCGGATCTGAGCCTTTTTCTTATAAAGGCTTTTTTTTTTTTTCATTCTTATAATATAAATGTATTATTTTCTATCTCTCATACCAGGTGCACAGTCATTGGTCAAATCTTCTGCTGTTGTGGTGCGGTAAATGTGTGGAAATGCGACGCACCGGATACTAGAGGTTGGTCCATAAAGCTCAGGGTCTTTCCTCTATTACAGATATGGGCAAACCCAGAAATAAACATATTTTATGCACCTTTCTAAATAATTACTCCTACACTTGCTCATAAATCTTCCGCTTGTCTTAAAGGGAGTCTATCAGGTCTAACATGTCTCCTAAATCAATAATAGAGCTCCTTTAATAGGAGGAGAGATATACCTTTGTGGCCACATCTGCAAATCAGCCTCAAGTGCACTGGGGGCGGGGCCTGATTTACCTGCTATGCTATGAGATGTCTTTGATAAATGCACAAGGAAGAAGTATTCCTACACCAAGATAGCAACGTTCACAAGACAACCCACCAGCTTCAGGTCAGCAAGATAACAGCACAGCTATAATAATATTTATTAAAAATTAATAAAATTAAAAATAACAAATATTAATCTTATTTTATAAATTGAATTAACTAAATATTTGGGAATAAAGGCTTTATATTTTATTTAAAGGGGTTTTCACAGCTAAAAAAAAAAGTAACCTATCCTAAAGTTAGATCACTAATATCACTAAGATCGGTCAGGGTCTGATACCCACAATCCCCATTGATCAGCTGATCTCAGCAGCTGATACACAGAGAATGGAGCAGGAAGCAGACAGCGCTGTTGTCTGTGTAGTGGTGGAACTGAGTCACTGCAGCTTTGGTCCTATTTAAAGGAATGAGAGCAGATCTGCAGTACCAGGTCTGGCTACTACACAGAGAACAGCGCTGTCTGCTTCCTGCTCTATTCTCTGTGTATCAACTGCTGAGAATAGCTGATCTGTGTTGGTGTTAGGTGTTGGACCTTCCCTGTTTTGCCATTGATGACCTAACCATAGAATAGGTCATCAATATTTTTAAACCTGAAAAACTTCCTTAATATTAGATTTTGTATCTGAAGCATTTAATAACTGAATTGCTTTGTATATGTGTTATAAACCCAGCTCATATACAGTCAGTAATGGACCTGCGGACCCCATAGACCCCATTCATCTGTGTGGTTTCCACACAAAACACGTGGAGAGAAGAGTCCTTCAAGCAGCACTTTTCTCTCCCCATGTTTTGTGCGAAAACCGAACAGAAACCACACGGACCCCATAATAGTCTATAGGGGTCTCTCTCAGGTTATTGCTTTCTTATGCATACAGGTTTCCATTTGGGAGGTCCCCAAGCGAACTCCCCGAATGGAAATGTGAACTCGGCCTAACCAGTCTTATGTTCTTCCAACACTTGCACCCATTTCTAACTGGTTCCCCTCTTTCCTATCAAAACCCCAAAACATATTCAAGGTCACACATACAAGAGTTTAGACGTAAATATGATAAAGCTGCCCCAAACCTTGTCCTTGTACCCATAAGCCACATATGAGTCCACTGGCACATAATAGATGGTACGTATTTAGTAGGAGTGCCTGGATACCTTTTGGCTCTTCCCATCTGAATTTAGACAACCAACGGACTCTGTGCTGATCCATGTTTGGGTCAATCCATCTACAGAGGGCAACCCAACCTGGTAAATATGAATATATATAATACTGCTATATAAATGAATACATAATGATACAAATACATAATATATAATGAAACACATACATGATACAAAATACTCTTGTAACCTTCCTATACCTAGGATATAGAGTTATATACATTTATAGACATGTTATAAACAATATACTGTGCATCACCTGATGGACCGATAACATGTCATTCCCTAAAGATATAATGTTATATCCAAAGAGAATGGCAGAGAATGGAGCCCGTCATACTAATAATTCATTAGCCATGTGATATTAATGCTTATAGCTTAGAACATACACAGTATCTACAATATAGGTCATTAATTATAAGGCCTGGACAACCCCTTTAAGGATAGGTAATTAATTAGACTGCTTGGACAACCCTTTTAATTGGGTTTGTTTAGTGGCAAATCCCATTTAAAAACTTAAAGGGGTTGTTCGGGACTAACAATGATGGCCTTAAAGCTTATCAAGTGGTGGGACAAACATGCTCAACCATCAGTACATACAGGTGGACGCCCAAACTCACCTTCTCTCAAATCTTTTGGGCCTCCTCACGGGGTCAGGTGCTCTCCTAGTGACACCAGGACCACATACCATGTCGCCATATGGGTACGCCAAGTGTCATGACGTCACAGTCTGAAGAGACCTGGCCTATTTACATCAATGTCAACCATGATAACAAGGGGGACGACTAACTCATTTTTCAACACCGTTCAAGAATCATATCTTGTATTTGCTAAGGTGATGGCAAGTGAACATGACAGGAGGTCTGTTATTAAGTCCACTATTGTATTAGGGCTATGAATACTTAGAAGGAAATAGAAGTTTCCTAAACCTAACAATTACTAAAGGTCCAGGCAGACCTTGGGATATGGGGGTTAATATTTCTGTATAAGAGCCTTAAGTGGAATTGAGAAAGCAGCGCATTGATCAATATAAGGCAATGTCACGATAAAAGTAATCTCATGTCCAGCTCATATCTGTATAACTAGTTCTGTTCTGTCAATTGTCCACATAATAGAAGTCATTACAGCTGTTCTGCAATATAATAGAAATTATACTTGAAGGATTTGTATGGGCTGCAGTTTATGAATGCAGAATAGCAGGAAGTGCACTGGGTAAGGAAGAGGAAAGAGTGCAAGAGTACTGCTCTGTGTATGTGCAAACCTAGAAAAAAATTACACCGCAACAAAATGTTCAAGTATGTCTCTGTACATGAGGAGTAGCACTATTTTGGGCCATTATATGTCCTATATGTTTTTGCATTTTTTGGTATTTTTACCCTCTGCAGTTTCTAGCTGTCAATCTCAGTTCTCCTTAACCTAGTGGGTGGAGAAAACTGAAGATTCTGCTCCCTAACTCACTCACTTCCTTGGGAGCATCATGGATGACACCTTATAGAAGTACAGAATGGTTTTAATGTCAATAAGGCACTTGGGGTGAGACAGAAAACTTACTATTAGCTGCAGCACTATAAGAGTGTCTCTGCTTCTCTTTCGCTTGACAATGGATATTTGTAACGTGATCCCTCTCAGAGCTGACAGTCTGTCTTTGGACAGATTTAAAGAGAGTGTTAGTTGTAGATAAAGCTGTGGAAAAAGTGTAGGGAGCAGATGGAAAGGAACCTGATAGGTGGAGAAAAAAGCATTTTTCTTTGATATGATTTATTAAAAGAGAGCTGAGGGCTAACAGTCTGTCTCTGGACAGATTTAGAGAGAATGTCAGTTGAAGATAAAGCTGTGGAGAGAGCATAGAGGCAGATGGAAAGGAAATTGATAGGTGGAGAAAGAAGCATTTTTCATTGATATGATCTATTACAAAGAGAGATGAGGGCTAACAGTCTGTCTATGGACAGATTTAGAGAGAATGTTAGTTGGGGATAAAGTTGTGTTGAGAGCGTAGGGGGCAGATGGAAAGGATCCTGATAGGTGGAGAAAGAAGCATTTTTCTTTGATATGATCTATTACAAAGAAAGTTGATAGCTGGCAGTCTGTCTATGGAAAGATTTTGAGAGAATGTTAGTTGAGGATAAAGTCGTGGAGAGAATGTAGGGGGCAGAGGGAAAGGAATCTGATAAGTGGAGAAAGAAGCATTTTTCTTTGATATGATCTATTACAAAGGGATTTTTTTATATGTACCTATAGTGTTGATTTATTCACAGTATTTTGGAAGTGTAATGCATATTAAAGAAAAAAAAATCATGGTCTTGTTTTTTTATTGCTATATGAAAGTAGGAATCCGTTCTGCAAAATGACATGCATGTATAGGACATGTAACTGTGAGCGCTGACAGCCCCACTCTGGCCATAACAGCAAGGAGTCAGGACCAGAGAATACTGTTTTGCCCCTAATGCATAGTGAAAATTATTGCCTGTCAGCCCTGGCATCACAACACCCATGACTGACTGTTAAAGGGATTATGTTTATGTTGCCAGAACCACAGGCAGCATAAAATCCTGAAAAAGGTCAACATAACTGCAAGTACAATCCAGTGCTTACAAAGGGAAGTCCTTCAACTTTGTTCCAGAACATAGAGATGTGGTTCCAAGTATTTGGTATGAATAAGGACAGTTGCTCTGTTGGAAACGCGTCGGTTCTCTACATTCTACATACTGTATTATCCTGTATCTGTATTACTATGCTGCTGTAACACGCTGAAATTTCCCCAAGGTGGGACTATTAAAGGATTATCTTATCTTATCTTATCTTATCTTATCTTATCTTATCTTATTCACCCCTGTTTTCTCTAACATGTATGTATTTTAATCTGGATCTGGAAAAAGTTGAAGGATTTTGCATTGTTAAGCACTGGATTGAATTCTTCGTGCTTGGGGTTGGGTTGACCCATCGTGGGTCCATGCATTGGGGAAATCCTTGGGGCTGGTGGGCTGGATTGTTGTTACCTATATTAATCCCAAAAAGTCCCTGATGACAGAGCGCTCTCTTTCACTCTAAAATGTTGTAGCATATTGATGGTTTGTTTTTAGGAATGGTCATCAATATTAGATTGGTGGGGTCCAGTAATCATCACCGTCACCAGTCAGTGGTTCACAGGAGCTGCCAGGACAGCATGGTGTATAAAGCCAGTATTAGATGATTCCACCCACTTTGTAGTGGCCATGCCATGTTATTGCAGCTCGGCAACCATGCTCTTGAATTCAATTGGGTCAGATCCTCACCAATTTCCTACTGCCCAGATCTCAAAAACCTCCAGTCTGTCTGGGATGACATGAAGAGACAGAAAGATTGGACAAGCCTGAAGTTCTGTGCTCTTCAAGATGGCAGGAACAACCTCCTTGCCGAGTTCCGCAAGTTCTGCAAGTACTGAGAAGAATTGATGGAAGGCAAAGGACAAAGGTCACACCAAATATTGATGGGATTTACATTTCTCTTTCCTTTGTTCACTGCATTCTGCTAACTGACAAAAATAACCTATTAATATTTCTATCTTTGAAAGCATTTGCAGCATTTATTTACATATGTATTTTCGAGATGGGCGACCCTCCTGAGATCCATTTCAGTGAATATTTGTGAGGTTCAGCCCTTCAGATCGGCTCAGTGTCATGACATCATTGGCCAATTATAGTCCCGGGGAAGTGGCCAAAACATGATATTGTAGGACTGATGGATGCCACAAAGATACCCTTGAGAGGTGAGGCCTCTAATTATTATATAATATAATTGTAAGGGAATTGGTAGTTGAGCAAGTCCCCAGTACTGCTGCTGAAACCAGGGAAGAAGGGGAAGACAGAGACAGTCAGTCCTAAGCTCAACCTAGCCCCTGTCCCTGCTTACTTGTCTCAGCTACCCTAGGCAGTAGCAGGACAACTGGGTGACAGTCCCTTCTCTGAATAATAGAAGTAGAGTCAGCAAGAGGTCAAACCAGAGAGAAAAACTGTAACAAATAGAAATACAAAAGACTAGTAACAAGGGAAGCCAAAGGTCAGAAGTCATTAAATATAATACAATAGAAAAGAGAACAGTTAGCCAGGACAGAGTCACAATAGCCAGCAAACCTGTGTGGGCTGATAACTTGTATATAGGAAGTCCAGAACCCGTCCCAGGCTTGATAGGCAGGTAAGGCTAAGATTAACTAGAGGAGCAGAGGGAAACCAAAGAGAAGGCGATGGGTGTGGTCAAAAATCAACAAAAGAGATCATAGAATAGGGCAGTGTTCAGACAGAGCAACAAGAATCAAAAGCAAGGAATTATAACTGAACACGCCTTCTGCACATGCGGATTGTGGTGCAGAGACCTGAACATACAGAGATGTTACAATAATAGTGCTTTGTGGGTAATGAACCCCCTATCTTTCTGGGTTCAAGCAGAAACTTTTGGAAAATTTGAGTCAAATCTGATACCTGACCCTCCCCCATACTAACTTTTGCTTTAATGCAAAAATCCTGTATAACCTGGTTTTCCATTTATTTTAGTAGTCTGGTCACAAAAACTTACATGGCATGTATAATGTAAATTTTAGTTGTGGGCCCAAATTTCACAATTTTACAGGACGTTTAGCAGGACAGAATTTACAGGAACTTCAGATGGTATAAATAGCTGACATCAAAGGCCATGATACCTTTCTGCATAGTCGAGCATTTCCTTTTAACGTAAAAAACCCCCCATGTAACAGCCTTACAAGACACTTAAGAACATGGCATTAGAACAATAGAGTCATGTGTGTAACAATTGTAACAATCGAGTCTGGTTTTTATGAAATTTTACTAGATTTGGTACAACTATTTTGGCAATCCAGGCCCATTTCTATAGGTCTAAACAGACAAGAAATATAGGGGTGGAGTAAAGTTTTGTAATTCAGCACCAATGGGATCTGTTGGACTATTGGATGTTTTTGATTTTTGGGCACTCATAGAACTTTATACTGTACAAAATCTTTGTAGAAAGGGTGAAAAGACAGCTGAAAATAAAATGTTGAAGTGGTAATTTCATCTTGAAAGGATTGTCCCCACTGGATAGGTGATGTTTGATCACAGGGGGAACCCACCATTGGGGAGTTTGAATGGAGTGATGGTCAGTTTTTATAGGGTTGACCCCATAGTCATTGATCAAGATATAGCGTTCAGTTGTTTCTCTCAACCTCATAGACACTCAAAAGGGGATTTGGAATTTTTGGGGCCAAGTAAAGATGTGTTTTTTGTACAGATGGGCGACCCTCCCAAGATTGGTTTAATTTGGGGTTCGGATGGCTCAGGTGTATGATGAGTTTCGGGTGAAACAAGTTTAGATAGAATCGTACGTGAAATTATTATATTCTCTCTTCAGACCCCAGAGCATAATAAGTGGGGACCCAAGAGAGGTGTAAAAAATAAAAAACCTTTATACTCACCTTCCCTCAGCTCTTTTGGCTTCCTCATATGTCCGGTGCTCTCTCTCGGTTTTCTCAGCGATGTCATATACTGAGGCCTGTGATTGGGTCTTAGTGGTCACATGGGCACACTGTATGTCACAATGTCATGATGTGTGGCGTGCCCATGTGACCCATTCACAGGCCTTATTGGTGAACCCAGGAGCATGATTTCACCAGTAGATCATTGGATGCTGTGAGTAGGCCCAAAAGAGCTAAGGAAAGGTGAGTATAAATGTGTCTTACCTTTTTTTCTCACACAATATTCTGCCCCCTTAGTGGTCCCCACACGTCCACTGTAAGATCCTGGTGCTGCCATCATGGAGTAGTTATAAAGCTGCTGCATATTCAGGCGCTACCCGCGTCAGGAAATCGTAACGTTGGGAAATCACGTAGAAATGTAAATTGAAATCATGTTGGACTGAAGAGGAGGAGTAGGGAGAGGAAATTCATTATTATTGGATATTTACCCTTAAGTAATCTATAGGTAACATACAAATTCAAAAATATAAAAAAACCCTGAAAGTCAGTATGTGTTCAGCCAGGGACCCCTCTGATCCCTGGGGCCCATGCAAATTGATAAGCTTTCACAGTGGGTAACTCAATGCAGACAATCAGTGGCGTAACTAGGAATGGCGGGGCCCCATGGCAAACTTTTGACATGAGGCCTCCCTGACCGACTAGAGTAACTCCAGCCGGTAACGGGAAAGAAAAACGCAGCGGTAGCGGCTGTCGCTGGGCCCCTAATGTCCCGGGCCCTGTGGCAGTCGCTACCCCTGCTACCCTGGTAGTTATGCCACTTTAGACAATGAATGACAGACAGAGCATATGCCTGACAATTGCTCCATTCACACTCCTCCTCACTGGGGGTTTGGAACTCCTGTTCTGAATGTATCATCAGGAAATCACCTATTTTTTTAAACCAAGTTTCAGAATTTTTGATGATATTTTTTAATTTCCATGTCACTATCTGTATTTATAATTAATTACTAAGCCCTACAATATTCACTTCGGCCACAAAGCCCAAAAATGCACAGACACTTGCCAATTCTTTATGGATTTTATAGGTGACGTTATTTACATCACTGATGATCCATATATACTCGAGTATAAGCCAAATTTTTCAGCACAGTTTTTATGCTGAAAAAGCCCCCTTCGGCTTATACTCGAGTCAAGAAAAAAAAAAAAAAATTTGGGGGGGGGGTCTATGACCGGCCGAAATAGTAAGGTATAGAATCTCCCATAAAATAGTGAAAAAAAGAAGCTTTAAAAAAGTAAATAAAAGTTGTAAATCCCTCCTTTCCCTAGAATACATGTAAAAGTAGAAAATGACTGTGAAACACAAACACATTAGGTCTCCCTGTGTCTGACAGTGCCCGGTCTACTGTATATAGGGGATCTGCAGTGCTCCTGATCCGTCGGGAAGGGGTTAATAGGAGCACTGCAGATACCCTATATATAGACAGACTGAATTCCAAGTGGGGGGAAAAAAACCTCAGTCCTCAAGCTCAGGGAAGGGGCAGACAGACAACCAAAACACCCCCTCCCCTTCCCCAGCACCCAGCACCTACTGCACCCAAAAACTCTGACCATTTTAATTTTTGAAATTTTCCAGTAGCTGCTGTATTTTCCCCCCTCGGCTTATACTCGAGTCAATAAGTTTTCCCAGTTTTTTGTGGTAAAATTAGGGGCCTCGGCTTATATTCGGGTCGGCCTATACTCGAGTATATACGGTAATACTACTGACCCATCATTGAATGTCTAGAAAACTCTCCCATAGACCTCAGTGAATCAGCTCCAGAGTATTGCTGCCTAAAGCTATGGCTATACATTCCTTTTAACCCCTTCACAACATCCATTGTACTATGAAATTGAATGTCAGGTATTTAAATATGGCGGCCGCTCAGGTGTTAAGTGGCTGCCATAACCATCAGATCTGCTGATACTGCAGAGACCTGGCAGGAGGAGTCATTTTGGGGTGGATCGATAGCCCCTGGAACTTATTGTGGGAGTGGCAATCAATTATTGCAATAGATGGGATCTGTGTAAAGGTACATACATAAAGTAAAATACATACACATTACATATCCCTTTGTCCAAAAACGTCTGCTCTGCAATATTTATTAAAATAAAAATTTGGATTAAAATTGATCAAAACAATAGACATTCCCCAAAGTGATATACCGTAAATGAAAAGTACATCTGGTCCCCCAAAAAAAGATGCCTTATGTATTTCCATGCACGGAAATTTAAAAAAAGGTTACAGTTGTCAGCATATGGTGACACCATGAATTTTTTTAAATTTTTTTTGCAAATTTTGCAAGATTTTTTTAAGGGGCTAAATCGTAAAAATTAATTTGATATCACCATAATCGTACCAACCCACAGAATACAGGTGACATGTCATTTTGACTGCACATTGAATACTGTAAAAACGCAGCCCGTAAGAAAGTCGGGCAAACTGAGTTTTTCCATAATTTCAGCCCATTCAGAATTCTGTTTCCATCTCTCCAGTCCATCCTATGGACTAGTAAATGGTACCATTACAAAACACAATTTGTCCTACAGATATTAAATCCTCATGGCATGACGGTAACCCAGTGGTTAGCACTGCAGACTTGCAGCACTGGAGTCCTGGGTTCAAATCCCACCAGGAGCAACATATGCAAGGAGTTTGTATGTTCTCTCTGTGTTTCTGTGGTTTCCTCCCATTCTACTAAGACATACTGATAGGAAAAAAATGTACATTGTGATCCCTATATGGGGCTCATAATGTATGTTAAAAAAATATATATTAATCCCTCATGCGGCTCTGTGAAATGAAAAATAAAAAAACACGGTGGGGAATCAAAAACAAAACAAAAAAAAAATCAAAAATGGCTGCAGTGGGAAAGTGATGCTATATTTCTAAAATGTGTGCTTAATACATGAAAAGTGGGGGTCTGACCTCTGGGGTCTATAGGAGAAACAAAGGGGTAACACAGCTCTATTAAAGGGATTCAATCATCAAAATGCAATTTTTTTTCTCCCTAAGACATAGGAATAGCCTTAAGAAAGGCTATTCTTCTCCTACCTTTAGATGTCTTCTCCGCACTGCCATTCGGTAGAAATCCCGGTTTTCTTCTGTATGCAGATGAGTTCTCTCGCAGCACTGAGGGTGGTCCTTAGCGCTCAAATAGCACTGGGGGCGTCCCCAATGCTGCGAGTGAAATCTCCAGTGCCGCCTCTATCTTCGTCTGGTGCGGCCTCTCCCTGAACTTCTTCCGGTGCTGGCTTCAAACTACTACACATGTGCAGTCGGCTCTGCTGTTGGGCCTCATGCAGAGATGACTGCGCATGCTCACGGCCATTTTCTTGGGGCCGCTTACCCCAGCTTACTGTGTAAGCAGCCACAAGAAAATGGCCACTTACAACAGTTTACTGTGTAAGTGGCCACATGAAAATTGCCGTGGGCATGCCTGAGGCCTGAGGCATGCCTGAGGCCCGAAAGCGGAGACAACTGCGCATGCCTAGAGGTTTGAAGCCAGCGCCAGAAGAATACACGGAGAGAGGCCGTTCCAGGCGAAGATAGAGGCGGCGATGGAGAGTTCTCTCGCAGCATTGGGGACGCCTGCAGTGCTGTTTGAACGCTGAGGACCGCCCCCAGTGCTGCGAGAACTCATTTGCATATCGAAGAAAACCAGGATTTCTACCAAACGGCACCACAGAGAAGACATCTAAATTTTATTCCTACATCTTAGGGAGAAAAAATAGCATTTTAATGATTGAATCCCTTTGATGAGGAGGGGTGGGGGTCCTAGCAGTCCGGGAGCAGGAAGTAATGGCATATTATAGCGATATACCCTCACTTTTACATTTATGTGTTTCTTAGATGTAGGTCTTTGAATACATTATAGGGGAAATATCCTAATATCCTATATGTGCACACAGGCGGCTGCTCGAACCAGTGGCATTTGCAGAGAAGAAAAGAAAATTCTCTTCTGGATGGCTACCAAAAATCTGGTGCTAAATGAAGGAAGGAGCCATCTGTTGTAAAAATACAGAGAAGCAGTGTTAGTTTTGATTTTTAAGCAACATTAAATGCCAAATTGGTAACCTTGTTTTATGTGCCAAATCTAATTTATTTTAAGTTTTGACTGCTTAGGGTGCATTTACATATATCGCATTGCACAAATCTCATTTACACAAATACAGTCAAAATAACACCGAGAAATGTAATGTTGTTGTTGTATTACCGGGCATTCGATTTAATCTCCGGCTTACTAGATGAAATGCAAAGGCCTTTGCCAGAATAAAATCATTGAATTAGTTAACACAGCAGTGCGACATATCAAAATGGAAACACTTCTTACGAGGTGTCCTAAATTGTCCCCACCGCGACTTTTCAGCCAATTTTAAGCAAGTTTTTCTAGTTGATTATTTGTCTCTGGAAATTAAAGAGAGTTTGGCAGGTCCAAAATAATAATAGTGCCGTGTAATAGGAGCAAGAACAGACCATGGCGGGCAGAAATCAGGCAATTCAGAATTATCTGGAAGTGCACTGGAGGCGGGACAGATGGGTCATTCTTGGTTACAGACAGAGGTATTGCAGGCCATAGCGATAAGTATCAGGCGTAGATAAAGAGATGGCAATTTTGGAGGAGAGTCAAAGCACTTACAGTTGTCTGTAGGCAAATCTGGAAAATTAAGCCCCGCCCCTAGTGCACTTTCGGGATCATTTGTAAAGCCATAAAAAGATGATCATCTCTGCTTTGCTTTATTGGTTTGTAATCACAAAGGTATGATTTTGCTCCTATTAAAGGCCCCTACATCTCACCGTTATTGGTTTCAGAGGCTTTTTTTACTTAATGGAAAACTGTATTCTATTTTTTAGATTTTATTATTTCAATTTAGCCATTCAAGCTGTTAGTTGAAACTGTTTCTGAAAATGGCCATATCACTTGGCTGCCATTGGGCTCCTCCATCACCAGCTGACATGGCGATATCTCTTAGGGCGTCCATCGCTCTCTCTCAGTCTCCTCAATGATGTCATGCATGTGGGGACCAGTGATTGACCCTCAGTGTTGATATCATAACACTCAACGTGCCCATGTGACCAATATGGCCCAGTGGTGACCTTATAGACATGACATCACCATGAGAACGTTAGATGTTGAAAGGAGACCCAAGAAGGCCATTTTAGTTCCTAGACGAATGCCCGATTGTTCGGTTTTGTTAAAAAAACCAAGCAATTTGGGATACTCAGGTCTAATCCTGTTTGTGACGAGGTGGTTTGCCCATTTCTACTCATGTGCTTGTAAAAAAGGGGGTTCACACGAGCCACACCTGGTTGGTGTGCAATAGGATCTGTCTTGAGTTCTTCAACCAGGTCCACCATCTGTTGGATGTATAGGAGCTCCTGTAGCCAAGTTGTGATGGATGGGGAGGAGATGGATTTCCTGGGGATGATGAACCTGCCATGAAGCCAATAAGTTTACAAATGTGTTTTTTGAGTTACTCATGAAAATGGAGGAATAGGATTACCGGGCATTGCCAGTGCCACTCCCATGAACATCTTGATAATTCCATATCAGCATGTTTTTGATGGTCGGAGATAACTGGGAGTCCGGAAGCAAACCTAAGAAAACAAAAGTGCTACTAACTACTGGGCCACCATATTACACAGAGGATATTGGAGTAGACCGGTTATATAGGGGTGGTTCCACATTTGTCCATGCATTAGATGCCATTCATTTACTAAACAATACTTTATCCTCAACTTATCAGAGGTTCTCAACCTTTGGTACAAGTACCCATGGGAGTACGTGCCACGATAACAGCCCACAGGCACTATAATTACCTTGCAACCATTATGAGCACTTCTATCAGTACTCATCGCAGTTACAAGTGCCCCAGGGGGAGAGTGGCGAGCTATGTTCAGTATTTACCTCTCTGCTTTGGGGCCTGCTGTGACATCAGCACTCGACACACAGTTCTGGAGAGTAGGGAGAGTGTGGGGACCATCATCTTATATATCATATTCAGGTACACTGTGAGGGATAACATATATGGGGGCCTTTTTATGTGGAGGCAGTATGGGGTTAAGGTAAAATTAAATTCCATGTGGAGCACTGTGTCGGGCCATTATATTACACATTGGGGCACTGTGGCCGTGATTATATTAAATGGGGCAGTGTGGGGGCTATTATATTACATGGGGCAGTGTGGGGCGCCATTATATTACCCATTTGGGCACTGTTTATGCAATTGTATTATACACTGAGGTACTATGAGTTCATTATATTACATGTACAGGTACTTGCTGTTTCTTATATTACACATGGGACACTGGGGGATTATCATATTTGGAAAACCCCATTTTCCCATGAACATAACCATTTTTATATTTGTAAATAATTAAAAGCTAAAAAAAATTTCAAATATAAATAATTTAAAATTGTTCAGAGTTGTAAAGATTTTCTTAGAGGTGACAGTCTTGTGTCTTTATTGGTTACCAACAAATACGACCATGATTGCTGGAACCTTCTATGGGCTGGGTCTTGAAATCCCATAGAAGATCCTTATTGTGGACAGGTTATTTGGCAGGGACCCTATGTGTATGAGAAGCAGTGGTATAACTACCGCCGTAGCATCAGAGGCAGCTGTCACAGGGTCCGACCCGTCAGGGGGACTGGGCCCCCGACGTGTCAATTTTTTTTTTTTTACTTCTGAAAGCTCAGGCCCCCTCCTCTCCGGTGGGTGGAGGGGGTGGAGTCCGGTCTTACCGGCGGTACCGTGTTTGACCTCTTTTGTTAGTCTTTGCGGGGTGTTCGCTTTCCACCCCGCGCAGGCCTGAACAGGACCTTACGCAATGTCTCCTCCCTCAGTGTGCGTCCTGACGCTGGGGGGTGGAGACTTATTTTGCAAGAAGCGGGGGAGTCCATGTTTAGAAGCGCGGAGCACTTGTGAAGGCACAGGTGAGCGCTGGCAGGCAGGACAGGAGCGTTGAGCGCTTGTGAAGACATCACTTTGCGCTGGTGACGATGTCCATGTTGTCCACCGTGAGTAATAGTGTTTTTATTATGTTTTTCTCCCCCTGGGTCTCAGATTATTATACTCTGGGGTCTGAAAAGACCTCAGTGTATAATAATTCTTTATGGGTGTCCACAGTGGGGCATAATACTGTGTGCAGGGGCCACTATGGGGGATAATACTGTGTGCAGGAGTCACTATGGGGCATAATAGAGTGCGCAGGAATGCATAGGAGGGGTTGGTCGAGGTCTTCAGCGTAGGTTGAGGTGTGGGTGGGAGGGGCATGTCAAAAGTTCGCCATGGGGCCCCGCCATTCCTAGTTACGCCACTGATGAGAAGATAACCTAGGCACAAAAAGGACATCATGGCTGGTTATCAGGAGGGGACACTACATGTATGAGAAGATAACCTGGACACAATAAGGACATCATGGCTGGTTATCAGGAGGACACTACATGTATGAGAAGATAACCCGGACACAATAAGGACATCATGGCTGGTTATCAGGAGGACACTACATGTATGAGAAGATAACCCAGACACAAAAAGGACATCATGGCTGGTTATCAGGAGGACACTACATGTATGAGAAGATAACCCGGACACAATAAGGACATCATGGTTGGTTATCAGGAGGACACTACATGTATGAGAAGATAACCCGGACACAATAAGGACATCATGGCTGGTTATCAGGAGGACACTACATGTATGAGAAGATAACCCGACCACAGTAAGGACATCATGGCTGGTTATCAGGATGACACTACATGTATGAGAAGATAACCCGGACACAATAAGGACATCATAGCTGGTTATCAGGAGGACACTACATGTATGAGAAGATAACCCGGACACAATAAGGACATCATGGTTGGTTATCAGGAGGACACTACATGTATGAGAAGATAACCCGGACACAATAAGGACATCATGGTTGGTTATCAGGAGAACACTACATGTATGAGAAGATAACCTGGCCACAATAACAACATCATAGCAAGTAGATGGTTGTCTAACAATGGTCGCATCCATTGGTGGCTGATAAAGACGTCATCATTGAGATGGTTAGGTAAAAAAGCTAAAATGCTGCAAAATTTTTAACTATTCATATTTACAAAAATGTTTAACTTTTAATTGTCTACAAATATAAATATGGTTATGTTCATGGAAACACCAACCCCTTGAGGGGTTTAACATAACCACTGATGGTTTGTAAACCAAGGAACTAGATTCCGTCCTGGGTTTGGGCCACCTTTCCATTTTTTGAGTCCATCTCGGGTTCAAAAAGTGGCATTGGATGGGGACTTTTTCCCATAATGACCCAGTATAATATTCATATATATTGTATTATATATTATTATATATTATATTATATATTGTATTACTAGACATTAAAAGTAGAAACAAGGTCCTGAATGGTACTTTAAGCAAAATTTGCTTCTTTTTGTCTTTCAAGCAGAAGGTACAAGAGCTGCTTTCTATGACTGGTCAGGGTGTAACTTGTTATTCATACCCACGTTAGAAGCCACAAAAGCATACTAGTCAATTCTGTGTGAAAGTAATAATGCCGGCCTACGCCCATAACTTATCTACTGCTACATTGCCATAATATTCATAATTCACATTGATGGATGATGTAATAAGATACAGGATACCTCAAGTAGCTGATCACTTCACATTTTTGTTGAACTCAAGCTCAAGTATAGAAGGAATAGAAATTCTTTAGCAGATACATATGGGTATCATGTCTTAAGATATCTTTAGTGTTGACTCAAGGAGTCAGAGTGGATGACCCTGAGATACTTAATATAAAATATCACATTTTGACCACTTCATGGCTCGGCCATTATTGAGATATTTTTGGGCTTTTAGACTATAACACTTTTTTTTATTATTATTTAGTTATATTGTTTAGGTTATTCGAATATTTTTTTTTTTTTTTATTTCATACCTTTGTTTTTATGTCATTTTGTATTTTTGCCTTGTGTTCCTTTTTAATATCTGAGAAAACGTTAAGAAGGGGAGGAAAACGTTTCCACTTTTCACATTTTTCAGTTTCTATTTTTAATAGCACAAAGTGCTACTAAAATGTTTTAGCTTTCCCTCTCCATTATGGAAATTTTTATGTAAGAGACACATAGTTTTGTGTCGTGGCGGGTGGCCTAGAAGCTGTGAGTAGGGTGTGGTAGTGAGTGGGGTTCTATTTTTTACGCTCATTTTTTTGTCTTAATTTTTTTTCTTTACACATTGTGCCCCCCCCCCCCCAAAAAAAAAGCTCATAGGGGGCATTTTAACATCCCATTATATCATATTTTTTCAACTTTTTTGTTGAAAAATATTTATATTAGATTGACTTTATTTTTCAATCTAGTCCTGCAAATTTCTAATAATCTTTTTACTCCTAGGCCAGTGACAAGTTGTCCTCTATGTCATAGAAGAAGGAACGTTTCACCCGCATCATGGATGGAGCAGGGAGCCTATGAAGTTCATAGAGGGCCTAAATACCAGAATCGGGTAGCTCTGTGCCCTGTATAGTGGTCGAGTGCCATCATTGTAGATATGATTACAGTAAGGATAGGCCATGAATAAAAAAAAAAATCCTGGGAACCCCTTTAAATTAGGAATCAATGAAGTGGTCTCCAGTACCCTTGGTCAAGACCAGATGGGTAAAAAGGGAAGTACATGGGGTGAAAACACCAAAGTAGGGAGGACGGAGCATCAATCAAGAAGACAATTCTGGATATCCATTCTTGCTTACTATCTAAGGAAGGAAATTGAGTGTTCCCGAATCTCAAAAAGTGTTGTTCTAATAAAAGTTTCCATTTGTGAGGTACACTTTGTCTTCCTCATTGGTGGTGACTCAGTTTTCTGTATTTAGGTTGCTCCCACCACATGTTCACCATAATGACATACATTGAGCTATACACTGTCTACTAATAAGTATTTAGACACTCAGTAAAGTTCTGCGGAGGTGGCGTTATGGTCTGGGGGTGTTTCTCCTGGTATGGACTGGGACCCTTGGTCCCAGTACATGGTAAACTCAACCCCCGATGCCTATTGCACTATTTTAGATAACAGTGTGCTTCCTACATTATGGCGGTTCTATGGGTCAGACCAATGTTACTTCCAGGATGACAATGCCAGCTGTCATGTAGCGAGATCTACCATGGCTTAGTACAGTGAAAATCAGGTTGACCGACTGGACTGGCCTGCCCAGAGCCCAGATTTGAACCCTATCGAGTTGGATCGCCAAACTAAGGGTAGCACACACATCTGGGCCCAGTGCCTAAATGTAGGTAATATATAAGAGTTATGAATGGCATTGGGCGGGTGGAGGGCCTAGATTACCCCTCTCCATTCTGGACTACTGACTGCACTGACACCTACCTAGTAGCGCTCTGGATAGTCACGTGGCTTTCTCGCAGTCGCTGTCATGGAGTATTACGCGCTTAGAAGGCATGAAATAAATAATTCCCTGTTAATTGCTGCTTATACTGTTATGTTCTGTAGTTTTTGCAGAATCAATGTTTTGACACAAAACTGACAGAACAGAATTACAACTTGTCTCGCAACCATGTGTGTGATCTAGTCAGGCTCTATCATTTGGCTTCATTATAAAAGGGAGGAAAACGGAGGAGAAGAATGGGAGATATGAAAATGATAGAAAGCTGCTTTTCTAAGGTGTTATTTATATTAACCACTTCGGCTCTTCGCTCTTTTCTTGGCACATTGATGCCCGCTCGCCTGCTGTGCAGCTCAAGCCAATGTGGCCATGTTGTATCTCACTATAGAGCAAGCGACTGCGAATATCACAAGACAGAGTGATAGTTAAAGAGCTCTGTGGCCCTTCATTCCTAGAATTGGTGGGGATCCTAAAGGTTGCAATCCCATAAAGTGATGTCATATCTTAATATGGGAATACAGTGTTGGCCAAAAGTATTGGCCCCCCTGCACTTCAGTCAGATAATACTCAGTTTCTTCCAGAAAATGATTGCAAGCACAAACTCTTTGGTATTAATATCTTCATTTATTTTGCTTGCAATGAAAAAATACAAAAGAGAATGAAAAAAAAAGTCAAATCATTGATCATTTTACACAAAACTTCAAAAATGGTCCGGACAAAAGTATTGGCCCCCTCAGCCTAATACTTGATAGCACAACCTTTAGACACAATAACTGCGCACAACCGCTTCCGGTAACCATCAATGAGTTTCTTACAAGGCTCTGCTGGAATTTTAGACCATTCTTCTTTGGCAAACTGCTCCAGGTCCCCCCTGAGATGTGAAGGGGGCCTTCTCCAAACTGCCATCAAGAGATCTCTCCCCCACAGCTTCAGGGCTGGACTCATTGCTGCCACTTTACAAGTCTCCAGGGCTTTCTCTCACCACCATTTTCTAGTGCTGACCTGAAGTGTGTTTTGGGTCATTGTCCTGCTGGAAGACCCATGACCTCTGAGGGAGACCCAGCTTTCTCACACTGGGCCCTACATTATGCTGCAAAATTTGTTGGTAGTCTTCAGACTTCATAATGCCATGCACACGGTCAAGCAGTCCAGTGTCAGAGGCAGCAAAGCAACCCCAAAACATCAGGGAACCTCCGCCATGTTTGACTGTAGGGACCGTGTTCTTTTCTTTGAAGGCCTCTTTTTTTTTTTCTCCTGCAAACTCTATGTTGATGCCTTTTCCCAAAAAGCTCTACTTTTGTCTCATCTGACCAGAGAACATTCTTCCAAAACAGTTTTTGCAAACTCCAGCAGGGGCTTTTTTATGTCTCTGGGTAAGAAGTGGAGTCTTCCTGGGTATCCTACCATACAGTCCCTTCTCATTCAGATGCCCACGGATAGTACGGGGTGACACTGTTGTACCCTCGGACTGCAGGGCAGCTTGAACTTGTTTGGATGTTGGTCGAGGTTCTTTATCCACCATCCGCACAATCTTGCGTTGAAATCTCTCGTCAATTTTTCTTTTCCGTCCACATCTAGGGAGGTTAGCCACAGTGCCATGGGCTTTAAACTTCTTGATGACACTGCGCACGGTAGACACAGGAACATTCAGGTCTTTGGAGATGGACTTGTAGCCTTGATATTGCTCATGCTTCCTCACAATTTTGCTTCTCAAGTCCTTAGACAGTTCTTTGGTCTTCTTTATTTTCTCCATGCTCAATGTGGTACACACAAGGACATAGGACAGAGGTTGAGACAACTTTAATCCATTTCAACTGGCTGCAAGTGTGATTTAGTTATTGCCACCACCTGTTAGGTGCCTCAGGTAAGTAACAGGTGCTGTTAATTACACAAATTAGAGAAGCATCACATGATTTTTCAAACAGTGCCAATACTTTTGTCCACCCCCTCTTTTATGTTTGCTGTGGAATTATATCCAATTTGGCTTTTTGACAATTCTTTTTGTGGTTTTCCATTGAAGACAAATTAAATGAAGATAATAACACCAAAGAATTTGTGATTGCAATCATTTTCTGGAAGAAAATGAGTATTATCTGACAGAATTGCAGGGGTGCCAATACTTTTGGCCAGCACTATAACCCATTACTTCTGAGGATCCCCTGCTTGTCTATAAGTGATGATATACTGTATCTGGGGTTGTGTTTCCTGTAAGGTAACCCAATCCATTGCATGGGGGCCTAGAGATCAGGGGGGCCTCCTGCTGACCACATATTGATCAGGAATGGGGAGGAGAGGTGGAATACTGATGCGACAGGTAAGTACCACTAAGGTGGCATTATACTTTATGTGGGACCACTAAGGTAGCATTATACTATGTATGAAGACACTAAAGGGGGTTTAAACTGTATGTGGGGCGACTAAGGTGGCATTGTACTGTATGTGGGAGCATTAAGGTGGTATTATACTGAATATGAAGCACTAAGGGGGTCATTATATGTATATGAGGACAATAAGGGTCATTATAAAGTATGTGGTGACACTAAGGTGGCATTATACTGTGTGTTGGGACACTAAGAGGGCATTATGAAGTTTTCCAGGTGACTAAAGGGGCATTATATTGTGTTTTGGGACACTATAGGAGCATTATGAAGTATGTGGGGGCACTAAGGGGGCATTATATTGTGTGTGGAGATAGTAAGGGGGCATTAGGAAGTATATGGGGGCACTAAGGGGGCATTATGAAGTATGTGGGAGCATTAAGGGGGCATTATACTGTGTTTTAGGACACTATGGGAGCATTATGAAGTATGTGGGGGCACTAAGGGGGCATTATACCGTGTTTTGGGACACTATGGGAGTAATGTGAAGTATGTGGGGGTACTGACGGGGCATTATACCATGTTTTGGGACACTATGGGAGCATTATAAAGTATGTGGGGGCTTATATTGTGTGTGGAGATAATAAAGGGGCATTATACTGTGTGTGGGGCACTTAAAGATCCGTAAACCATCCATTGGTACTTAGGGAGTATTATGTTGTGTGTGAAGACACTAAGGGGGCAGCGTAC
Source organism: Leptodactylus fuscus (assembly GCF_031893055.1). NCBI lineage: Eukaryota > Metazoa > Chordata > Amphibia > Anura > Leptodactylidae > Leptodactylus > Leptodactylus fuscus. The sequence goes on along the minus strand of NC_134270.1, from coordinate 150,718,178 downwards.
TATCTGCAGGCACACTAAGGGGACAGTATTTGGGTGGTACCCCACATGACTTATCATGTTCAGTATATTTCATGTAGATATAAGGGCTATCCAAGGCCACCAATCAGATCACTTGTTAAATGTTATAGCCTGCAACGGAAAAATAGGAAGGGGAATCCTATTGGTTACAATGGACGGCCCTTCCACTTCTCGCTCACACTAGTTCTACTATCCAAGACTCTTTCTTCTGGTAGAGGCTGAACTTGCAGCTGTATAACTGAGTATCTAGCGGTTTCGGCTCCGTCATCTTTAATGATACATTACATACTTACAGAGTTGCAGATTAGGGTTTATAAAAAGAAACTTCTTTGCTTAAGCAAATATCTACAGATGTCTGGAAATTAAAGATGAATTAAAGATAATTGGCAGGAATGTTCATTCTAACCTCAAATTCTTGCATCAAACTCTTGACAAATTTTACCATTGAAATTAGAAGCTTTATTTAACATTCATAAGACTGAAGCGCTCGGAGAGCTCGGCTTACTATGTAAGAAGTGAAGGACTGTCACAGTGTCGGGAGGCAGTTGTGCATTTTGTTTGCATATTTTTGGGTGTGCATACAAACATTGGGATTTAGACATTCTCAAAGCTGTGTGATATTTGACCATATGAATTCCCTTGGTTCTTACCGGGGTTTTCCCGCAAAAATATGTGTGTGGATCAGTTTGAAATGCCATAAATGTTGACCGCTAAGGGACCACTGGGAAAATGTTCCAGGTCTTCCAATTTCTGGCACAGAGTTGGTTGGCAAACATATGGTTACTCTTCATTGAATTTATGCTAGGCTAACACTAGTGGTGGGCTCTCTGTTGTTTGGGTCCATTGTGGGATCTGAATGATGGAGAGCCAAAAACAGCTAATGCAGCAGTTACGCACATTGACTATAATGGGGTCCATTGGATTTCCTTTGTAACTGAAACCAGTACTCTGTGTAGGACTTTTTTTTTCTCCGATGAGTTCTGGTGGTCTTTGCAACGGAGTCTCCAGTGTAGACTCCAATGCAGATGTCAGCCCAGTCTTAGTGTGAGATATGCAAAAGCAGGACCATAGCAATATCTAATTAACATTTACTTTAATATCCACTATACTGAGGTCTCTGTGAAGTGTCTAGTGGGCTTATACACTTTGATCAAAAATGTGTGCTAAAAATCTCATGTTTATTGTGGTAGATTATGCTGAGAAGCATAGATCCACCATGTGAAGCCTGGCGTCATGTGTGTTCTTTCCTGGTGGACCTCCAGGGGTCAGTTTCTGGCATCAGCTCCATGAGGGCAGGACTGATAAAATGGTTGTAAGAGTGGTGGTGGAGGTGTTGAGTGCCATATTGCCAATGTCCTAGTGCCAGGAGATAATCAGCAGTGCCTACTACAAAATGATACATTTAGTAGTGTCCTACCGGGATACATTTAGTAGTGTCCTATTGGGATACATTCAGTAGTGTCCTACCGGGACCCTACACCAGTGGTGGCAATAGAACCAAGACCTCTGGACCTAGTACCCAGTCTGCCCTAAGAGCCCTGGCCCATTCTGGCATGAATATCTGGCCTGTGACCCCCATCCTATCAGACTGCAGTCATAGGACGGGCACCGTGGTTGTTGTCTACAGTTAACCAGCCTTGTTGGTCAAAATTAGCCAACCAAAGGAAAAATGGAGCAGAACTACGGAAATACCCTGCTACTGACAACCATAAGATATAAGATAACCGAGACGGAAATCCATAATCCTATATCCATAATGCGAGCCGATTCTTTTATATGGATTTTATACAGTTCTGTATTTGGAATTTCATGATCATTTCCAGGCGAGGGAAATTTTCATAGTCTTCTAAATTGCCACTGCTCCAAAAATACATTTTCCCGATATGTGGCCGGTCTCAGAAATAAGGTGACAACATCAATGATTTTCTTGGCTGTCATTCACACGGTGAGATGCTTTGGAGATCTCATTCAGAATGGCGTGTCTCTAGATAATCGATCTGCAGGACTTGCCTAGTGAGATCAGCCCGGGGGGGTCCTGGCTTAGTCACATTGCGTATCTGTGTAATGTATGGTCATCATCATCATCTGTCACCAGCAATGGAAATTCTAGTTCTGAGTGGAATTTCCCTTTAAGTGTCTGCTCAGTATCAGTCACTTAGTCGCTGCTCTGACCATTCCTTGTCACGTGCCTTCAGTTAGTCAAGTCTGGGTAATGTGGAACCTAAATTATAGATATTGCATAAAAGCAAAATAATAATACAGTGGTGTTGGCGCGGTAAAGAACAGATGTGACAAGTCTGAGTGATCCCATAATCATTTTTACACAATGTCAATAGCACATTATGGGGAAAAAAAAGCGCTTTTCTGTTTCTTGTATTTGAAGGGGAATGACGGATCCGCAAGATTTTTCCACTAAGGTGTTTCTTAAACCACAACAATAGAAGCGAAATGTCACAGTATACTCAAGCATGCTATAAGAATATTTAACCTCTGCAGTGCCAAAACCCAGCCATGGCATATTTCGACTAATAGGGATAAACCTCACGCACACTACAGCGCCATAGGATCCCGTAACCGTAGACTGCTATGAGACTATGCCGTGCCTCCTGTTGCATTCATTGTTATACAGAGGTATATAGGTTTTTTTTTCCTTATAGATTCATATGGGATCTGTCACTTGCCATAGTATATACAGTCCTATGAAAAAGTTTGGGCACCCCTATTAATCTTAATCATTTTTAGTTCTAAATATTTTGGTATTTGCAACAGCCATTTCAGTTTGCTATATCTAATAACTGATGGACACAGTAATATTTCAGGATTGAAATGAGGTTTATTGTACTAACAGAAAATGTGCAATATGCATTAAACCAAAATTTGACCGATGCAAAAATATGGGCACCTCAACAGAAAAGTGACATTAATATTTAGTAGATCCTCCTTTTGCAAAGATAACATCCTCTAGTCGCTTCCTGTAGCTTTTAATCAGTTCCTGGATCCTGGATGAAGGGATTTTGGACAAACAATTCAAGTTCAGTTAAGTTAGATGGTCGCCGAGCATGGACAGCCCGCTTCAAATCATCCCACAGATGTTCAATGATATTCAGGTCTGGGGACTGGGATGGCCATTCCAGAACATTGTAATTGTTCCTCTGCATGAATGCCTGAGGATTTGGAGCGGTGTTTTGGATCATTGTCTTGCTGAAATATCCATCCCCGGCGTAACTTCAACTTCGTCACTGATTCTTGAACATTATTCTCAAGAATCTGCTGATACTGAGTGGAATCCATGCGACTCTCAACTTTAACAAGATTCCCGATGCCGGCATTGGCCACACAGCCCCAAAGCATGATGGAACCTCCACCAAATTTTACAGTGGGTAGCATGTGTTTTTCTTGGAATGCTGTTTCTTTTTGGACGCCATGCATAACGCCTTATTTTATAACCAAACAACTCAATCTTTGTTTCCAAAATGAAGTTGGCTTCTCCAAATGTGCTTTTGCATACCTCAGGCGACTCTGTTTGTGGCGTGCTTGCAGAAACGGCTTCTTTCTCATCACTCTCCCATACAGCTTCTCCTTGTGCAAAGTGCGCTGTATTGCTGACTGATGCACAGTGACACCATCTGCAGCAAGATGATGCTGCAGCTCTTTGGAGGTGGTCTGTGGATTGTCCTTGACTGCTCTCACCATTCTTCTTCTCTGCCTTTCTGATATTTTTCTTGGCCTGCCACTTCTGGGCTTAACAAGAACTGTCCCTGTGGTCTTCCACTTCCTTACTATGTTCCTCACAGTGGAAACTGACAGGTTAAATCTCTGAGACAACTTTTTGTATCCTTCCCCTGAACAACTATGTTGAACAATCTTTGTTTTCAGATCATTTGAGAGCGGGCTGTCCATGTTCGGCGACCATCAAACTTAACTGAACTTGAATTGTTTTGTAGAAAGAAATGGTCCAAAATACCTTTATCCAGGATCCAGGAACTGATTAAAAGCTACAGGAAGCGACTAGAGGCTGTTATCTTTGCAAAAGGAGGATCTACTAAATATTAATTTCACTTTTCTGTTGAGGTGCCCATACTTTTGCACCAGTCAAATTTTGGTTTAATGCATATTGCGCATTTTCTGTTAGTACAATAAACCTCATTTCAATCCTGAAATATTACTGTGTCCATCAGTTATTAGATATATCAAAGTGAAATGGCTGCTGCAAACACCAAAATATTTAGAACTAAAAATGATTAAGATTAATAGGGGTGCCCAAACTTTTTCATAGGACTGTAAGTCAAATTCTCCCCAAATAACAATGAAGAGGAAACAGTAAGAATTATGTAATTGAACCCACTATTATTTATTCCCTATTGCCTTTAGACTGAGGTCCCACATTGCAGAAATGCAGGGTTTTTGGCTGCTGGAAAAAAAAAATCCTATGTTGTACAGTACTAGGAAAGCGAATGAGATTTAGGTTCATCTCATTCACACGTTGCGGAAGATAAAAACGCTACACTCTTGAAAAAAGCAGCATGTCAATTTTAGCTGTGGAAACGTGAGCCTTTACCCTATAGAAATACCACCGAGAAAAAGCGCATCAAAAATACAATGTTTTTTTCTGCATCATTATTTAAGCAGCTGTTCGCAACGTGGGATCTTAGCGCAAGGCTTGGTTTACACCAGGGGTGCTCACACTTTTTCAGCATGTGAGCTACTTTATAAACTGACCAAGGCAAAAGATTTACTACCCACTTCTTGTGTGTGGTGCCGGGGTGGGCCTGTGGGTGGGGTGTGTCTGTGGGTGGGACCGGGCATGTGGGGGAGGTTGGGGATCCCCGGTGTCTGCTTGTTCACAGTGCAGGCTAAGAGTTATCTCTGAACACTGGCAGGCTGGGGCTGCGCTGTGAACAAGCAGCACCCCGGCTCCCTTCATCCCTAAGACCGGGGAGCGCGTCATCCCCCGAAGCTGCTGCTGCCCGGCCTGCAAGTGTCCGGAGTGCTTGTTCACAGCGCAGGCTCAGAGTCGACTCTCAGCCTGCACTGTGAACAAGCAGACACCGGGGATCCCAGGCTGTATCCCGCGATCGACGTATTGGGCACCCCTGGTTTACACTATGCTTTCAATGTAATTTTTTTTATTTTGAAAAGCAGCAGAACAGGGGTGTCTGTTTTTCAATAAGAATTCATCATTCAAAACCACCAATTGCATACTAAGACCAAGCGTAATGTGGTGTAAGTACCTAGGGCCAACCCCCTCCCACGACTGATAGAAACCCCAACATAGAAAACACTGACACACTCTTGGATGGTAAATTGTGGGGGTCGGCCACAGCTTTATTTAACTATACACACATCGGCAGAACCCTGCTATCCCCCCCCCCCCTTCTAGACCAAGCGCGTCACCGGAATGCCCCGCCACTGCCTGCGGTGTGCATGTGTGTGATGTTCAACGGGTGACGCGCCTCATCTTCTACAACCGATGACCAAAAGGGGTGGGAAGGGGAAGGCGCAAGGTCCCGCCAACATGCAAGCTGTGACACCTGAAAGGAAAACAAGAATAAATAATATGGCAAGGAAACACAGAAACAAATAAATAACAAAACAACCGCAAAAACAAAACAACGCCAAAATGGGGAGGGAGGGAGGGCGTTTCTTCTCCTCCGACGCTGGCGGGGATCCAAGAGGAAGTCCCCGCCCAGCGCCGGAGACTAAATAGGGCGGGTAAGCCCTACCTCCTCCAAACCCCGCCCAGGCCAGCGTCAGCCGCTGGGAGGGGGGAGAGGAGGAAGGGAGGCACACCACGCCCGGTCAAGACCCGGACGACTTAAGCAGCCGTCCGGGTCGCAAAACCTCAATTTGAACACAGCTATATGAAAGGATTTGATCTGGGAGATACGGAGCAGATGTTGGCAGTATTTCCTAGCGTGAACCCTGAGGGTAAGTTCACACGGGGCTTTTTGGACCGGAACCTGAGGCGGAAACCGCTTCAGGTTCCGGTTCAAAAGACGGGAAGCCAGGACTGAAAGCTGGTGCACTGCAGCGGCATCCATTCGCACGCTTCGCTCCGGATTAGGCCTAATGAATGGGCCTAGTCCGGAGGAGGGTGTGTCTTCAGGCCGAATCGCGAGGCGAAACGGCCTGAGGAATGAGCATCTTGCTTCATTTCCGGGAGCCAGCTTGTTCCTCCTGAACAGCTCCCATTGATTTCAAGGGGCTCCGTCTTTTTGGTCAGGATTTTGACGCGAATACTTACCCTTAGCTGAGACCTGGGCTCCTAGAATTATAGGGATTTATATTACTCGGAGTCCTTGCCTTCCCACGGGACTATTGTCCCATACAGAAAACAGAATTATAGTATTGGTCAGTACAGATACAGGAAAGCAGGAACTCCTAGGCTCATAGGTCTTCTCTACCAAAGGCCATAGGTCATCTTCTCTACCAAAGGCCATAGGGGGATGGACAAGGTCCTGCCAACATGCCAGCTGTGACACCTACGGGGACAGGGAAAACAACAATAAGCAACTTCACAACAAGAAATAAAGCACCATTGAAAGAAACAAAACTGAGCATATAGTCCATAAATAAATAACAATTTAAGTTACCAACAGAAGAAACCAAACACACTCCACACTGAACCAAACATGAACAAACAAAAACAAACAATGCAGATAAATAAAAAACATGAATAAAAACATCAAAAACAAACAGAACACAGAGGGGAGGGAGGGCTAAGAAAAAAACAAAAAACTGCGTCGGCGCTGGCGGGGATCCGAAAGGAAGTCCCCGCCCAGCGCCAACGGCTAAATAACTATAGGAGGCTCCGTACACGGCCGCAAGGGGAGGGGGAGCGAGGCAAGGATGCGCAAGCGCACCCAGTCAGAAGCCGGGCCACTTATGCAGCGTCCCAGCTAACAGACTGGGCGCAATGACATAAACCAGAAAGAACCCGGAACCTCCCCCTCCCCTTCCTGAGTATTTATACTATACAATAAAACACAAACACTGGTGTATGGATACATTTTGTGGGGGTCGGCCACAGCTTTATTAAATAAATTAACATATCCGCAGAAACCTTGCCACCCCATGACTGCAGCAAAAGGCGCGTCGCCAGTATGCCTCGCCACCGACGGTGGGCATGTGGGTGATATTCCGCGAATGACGCGCCTTTCATCTTCTCTACCAAAGGCCATAGGGGGATGGACAAGGTCCTGCCAACATGCCACCGGATCACGGTGTAACCCTACACTGGGGTCCGACCCCCCTCCAACAGCAAGAATAAGGCCCTGTCTATACCGTCCTGCAATCCGGACAGGAAAATGTCGAGGCCTATGTCCGTGAGATGGACACCATCCCTACGGAGAAGACCCCTGTTGTCCCCTTCAAGCTGCCGGTGGCGCACCACCACGCCACCTCGGGACCTCACATGGCGAGATACTCGCAAATTCAGCAATCGGCGAGCTCTTTCCAAGGCAGCGGGGTCCCTCGCACCTCTCCAGTGCGCTCTAGGGACAATCTCGGACCACACAAAAACAACATCTGTGAAAAAGGCACCAAAACGGTCAAAATCCGACCGGATAAGCAAAATAAGTTCGGAGAGGCGAACAACGCCAAGGTCATTGCCCCCAGCATGCAACACCAGCACCACAGGGGCCTGGGAGGAACGACCTATGGAAACGATCTGGGGCAACATCTGCAGCCAGCTCAAACCCCGAACTCCGTGCCACCGGAGCTCAGCATTGACGAAGCCCAACTGCAAACCTCCCGGCCGAACAGCAGCACACCGAGCAGCCCAGAAGATGTACGAATGCCCCAAGATCCAAACAATAGGAGACAAGCCTGAAAGAAAAAACACAATCAAAACCAGGCAAGAGAAAAAACAATCCTGAGGGCAAAGAAATACAAATAAGATAAAAACATATATATATATATATATATATATATATATATATATATATATATTCCTTTTTTTTTTTTTAATATTATATTATATAACACAGAGGCCTCGTAACAGGCAAAGAAAAACCGTAAACAAAGAAAAAACGGAAAACCATGGGAGGAAGCTACACCGTCAACAGGCCCGGGCGGACATAACGCCGGTAACAACTGGACCTCCACCTACCAATGCGCTTGACCTCTTCCTCAGTCAAACCTGCAGCATCAGCAGCCGTTGCAGCGCTAATGCAGAAGGAATGAGTACCGAACTCAGACAGGGGGGCACCGACCGCCTGCAAACAACGCCTAAATAAAGAATCAAACCGGAAACGGGTGAGGAAAGAACCGTCGCTATGCACTAAAAACTGCAGAGAAAGCGGCCGCACCGAAGAATAACGGCGCACCACTGCAACCGGACACAGGGGGCCCTCCAAACGAGAGATGGACAACCAAGTACCCTGACCATAAATGTCAGTCTTGGAGCGCCTCACTCTAATCCGGAGGGAATCCTGAAGTATGACGACGTCATCCGCCGCCAAGCCGCCCGAGGCCCGCCGGGACGGGGCAACTAACTCACCTACCCGAAGCGCACCAAAAAAGGCTAGCACAAAGGTGCAGCCCAGGAGCTCAGCCTCATAAGGAGAAGAGCAAACCGAATGTGTAACTGAAAACAAACGCTGAAGAAGTAAAAAAGAAACCGGGCGATGGAAATCAACCGGACGCGCAGACTTCTTCCAGCTACGCAAGATTAATTGAAAAGAAAAATCTTTTGTCACATCCGTCAAGCCCAACAACTTCAAGCCAAAAGCCACGCCAGACACACGCCGGGCTGCCGTGGCCGATGACACCCCCTCTGATTTCAAGCGCGCGAGGTACGCATAAGTAAGCTCCCGGCAGCAAGCAACATCTAGCAACCTATCAGGGGAGGCGAATGACAACCACTCACACCACGCCTTACCGTGAGCCGTCCACGTGGATGCCGACACCGAATCTCGTAACAAGGGGGTCAAGAGAGGAGAACCAGGTCCCAAAGCTCCGGAGGGCACGGACAACCCTCCGAATCCGCCTTCGGGTGCATGTCTTTGAAGCGACCCCACTGAAAACGAGAAAGAGCATCAGCAACAGAATTATCAATGCCTGGGACATGACGAGCTTTAAATACAATATTGAGCTGCAAACATCTAAGAAACAACCGACGCAACAAAGCAAGAACAGGCAGGGAGCTAGAGGACAAACTGTTAATTGAAGAAACCGCACCCTCATTATCACACCAAAAAAGTATACGCTTGTTCGCCATCGAGGCGCCCCAAATTTCCAAGGCGACCACTATGGGGAACAATTCTAACAAAGTGAGGTTGCGCGTCAAACCCGAATCCAACCAGCTCTGAGGCCAAGGGGCGGAGGACCAATGCGTACCATAAATCGCCCCGTAGCCCCAAGAACCGGAGGCATCCGTAAAAAGCTGAAGATCCGAATTGCCCAACTCTCCCTCCGGAAAACAAGAAAGCCCAGAATAATCCAATAAAAAAGACTTCCAAACCTTCAGGTCATCCCGCAGGACCTTAGTAATCCTAACATAATGATGCAGTAGCCGAACCCCTGCCGTGGCCATAGCTAAGCGGCGGGAGAAAACCCGCCCCATAGGAAAAATCCTACATGCAAAGGTCAGCTGCCCCAAGAGCGACTGTAGCCGGGACAACTGAACCTTCTTGGCCTCCAAACAGAAGTCGACATCCGCACGCAACCGAGACAACTTGTCCTGCGGGAGCTGAAGGATCATTCTCTCGGAATCAATAGAAATACCCAAGAAGGAGAGAAAGGTAACCGGACCCTCAGTCTTGTCACGTGCAAGGGGAACCCCAAAATGACCTGCGATGAAACGGAAAGTATCAAGCAAATAAGCACACCTACCAGAACCCGCGGGACCAACAAAGAAAAAATCGTCAAGATAGTGTATAACCGATGAGGAACCTGCTTCCAGCCGAACCACCCATTCTAAGAAAGTGCTAAACATAGCGGCAGGAAATCGAGCACCCCATCGGCAAACACATATCATAATAAAAGGAACCCTCAAACCGACAACCCAACAAATGAAAGCAATCTGGATGTACCGGCAAAAGGCGGAAGGCCGCTTCGATGTCAGATTTCGCCATTAATGCACCCCGACCCGCTTTAACCACCAAGGCGACGGCTCTGTCAAAAGATACGTAAGAAACTGCCGTTTCTTCCTTCGGAATGCCGTCATTCACTGACTCGCCCGGAGGGAAGGAGAGATGATGGATTAAACAAAACTTCCCAACCTCCTTCTTGGGCACCAGGCCGAGAGGTGACACCCTGATATTCGGGAAGGGAGGGGTGGCAAAGGGACCAGCCAAGCGGCCCAATTCGACCTCTTTCTCAATTTTTTTCCGTGCAACGGATACATCTTTTTTAACTGACCTCAAATTATCAACTAACAGAACTGAAGAACTATATACATGAGGAATATAAAAACAAGAGGTAAACCCTTCATGGAGCAGGTCTGCCTCCTGCCTCCTGGGGTACAGGTCTAGCCAAGGGCGCATCCTTACCGCGCTCACCGGCGTCCTCGGGTTTACCCGATCCGGCCTTGGCCGCCCTGCCGCGCTTGGCGCAGCGCAGGGCTGAGTGGGCGCCACCGCAGATGGAGCACTCATGCCTAAACCTACAGGACGCAAGAAACCAGCAGCTCCCCTCGTTGAACATCCAACAGGCCCCTGGCCTCCGGGCGGCCGCAGAAGGGGCAGAGGCTCCTCCCGCGGCCGCGGATGGAAAGGGGGGAACAGTCGGCTTCGGCGTCAGCATGAGCTGTATCCAAATGTCGGTGGCCTTGGAAGCCCACCCGACCTCCGGCTGAACGGCTAACCGCCGCCGGAATTCTTCATCATACTTCCACCAGGAAGTACCACCATACATTTTGTGAGCGGAGAAAATGGTATCCAAATATATAAAGAGATCCGCTGACATGACTGGATTGGCCTGGCAAAGAATGCAAGAAAAGGTGGCAAAGGCTTGAAGCCAATTAGAAAACGTTTTCGCCACCTTAGGCTTCCTATCCTCACCACGGCCAAAACTTCTCTCTTTATCCACAGTGACTTGGTCCACAGATAGCAAAGACCAAATGTCAACATATTCACCCTTAACTATTTTTTCTCTGAGCTCCCCAGGGACATGCATCCCGAGGGGGGCTACCCCACAAAAATACGTATCCCGAAATCTGAAACCGGAGGGCGAGGGGGCCGGCTCAGGCTGCGGCAAGACCGCCCCTGGAGATACAACCACCGATCCCTTGCCCTCCAGCTGGGATACCATAGCTTTAAGCATATCTAAAACATCGCCACCCAAGGATGGCGGCTGAGCAGACCAAGCCTGCGAACAGGCCAACTCACCAGCCGGAATCGTAGAAGGCTGCGCCGATGGAAACAGGGAGGAAGGCGGCGGAGCTGCAGCCGGAGCAGTAACAGGAACCGCAACAGCAGGCACGACATTGGCGTCCTGGACGGAACCGTATTCTCGCCTCCCGCTCCGCCTCCTGGAACTCCTGCTGTAACACGCCCGCCGCGAGGAATAGGAAGCACGAGAGGAAGAAGAGGAGCGTGACTCCGACCGCTCTGAATCAGGGCTTCGGGAGCGCCTACCCTTACGCCTACCGGAATCATGACTCCGCCCATAGCGTGACCGACTATGAGAGCGATGGGAGCGAGACCGCGCAGACGAAAAATCCGCTTCCGAACCCCTAACCGAACGGGCTCTACTGGACACGGACCGTGGCAACACGTGTGGAGTGCCAGGCACATAGTCCAACTCAAAAAAGTCGTCGTCGCTGTCCATAACTACATTCGCTGAAACACCCCCAGCAACCGGCATATCTACCACCGGAGCGGAGGAAGGGGCCTGAGGGGGAGCAACGGGCACTACACTGGACTGAACACATGGAGCGTCAGCCCCAACTGCAGCAGTAGCGGCAGGCACGCGCCCAAACCACCTGGCTAGACGACCCGGAGGAGGTGGTGGCGGCGGCATCACTGGCAAGGACGAGGCAGCACTAGGCCCAGGGGGAGCAATGAAATAGTCTGGGCCACTACAGGGGGGACACTGGCAAGGCTGACTTCCGGATTTGGGCCTACCTGTGAAGCCAGAGCCTGAGAAGGGGTAGCCTGAGGCATAACATCCAAAATGGCTGCCGGGGCTGAGGCCCCGCCCACCGCGGCCTGCACATGCTGAGAAGCAGAGGCAGTCCGGCGCCCACGTGACCTGGGGCCGGCACTGCCTGCAGTAGAAGCAGCACGCCGACCGGTGCGCCCTGAAGCCCGGCCGGCGTGCGATTGTGAACGCGCAGCCCTCCGCACAGGAGCTCTGCTCCTGGTGCTGGGGGCCGCGCTGGGGGATAAACGCTCCGGCGGCCTCGCCGTCCTAACAGGCCGGGTAGAGGCCGCCGGCAACATCAGCGGTGGAGCGGGAGCCTGGACTGACCCCCCGCTCGGAGCGAGCAGGGAAGCCAGCCAAGCCGTCCCCTCTTCGCTTACCCTTCGGTGCAGCAGCTCCATGAGCTGCTGATGCTGAGTTCCCTCGGACATCCCGAACCTAAGAAAAAAACAAAAAACTGCGTCGGCGCTGGCGGGGATCCGAAAGGAAGTCCCCGCCCAGCGCCAACAGCTAAATAACTATAGGAGGCTCCGCCCCCTACCCGGCTCCCCCCGCGGCTACGTACACGGCCGCAAGGGGAGGGGGAGCGAGGCAAGGATGCGCAAGCGCACCCAGTCAGAAGCCGGGCCACTTATGCAACGTCCCAGCTAACAGGCTTGTAGACAGGCCATGTCACAAGTAGGTATATAGGGCATTAGGGGTCACCTTGTGTAGTAGAATTGGGGTCAGAGGACCAAAGAGATACCAAATCTGCCACCTATTTTGTCTGTGCAAAAGTTTTAGGCAGGGATCTAAAAATGCTGCAAAGTATGCTTTCAGAATTACAAGGGTTAATATTTGTTTGGTCAATTAATAAAATGAAAGGAATAGAAATGTAAATGTCCTCAATATTTGGCATGAGCTAGATGATATACTTAATGATGTACACAATATTGGACATAGTGCCATTTCCCTCTGGATCACTTTTAGGCACTGCCCGTCCTTTATCGATACATATGCGGTCATTATCTGCTTTGTATTAGTGAGGATGTCCAGGATTAGGAAACATAGTTGCTTTCTTCTAGAAACAGCGCCACCCCTGTCCATGGGTTGTGTCTGGTATTGCAGCTCAATTCCTTTGAAGTGAATGGGGCTGGGCAGTGGTACGGTGCTATTCTTGCTTTTCTGTATTGAGGCTGCTGCGCTAACCTGATTGCTGTGTTCTCTCCAAATAGCTGATCGGTGGAGGACCTAGGTGTCTGACCACCATCTTAAACTGATGACCAGCCCTAAAGATAAGACATCATTTGATAATGAAAAACCCCTTTAACTGGGCACGCCTGATACAATATAGAGAAGTACAGTCCATAATACTTGTTTTCTTCAATAGATTACCAGTTTGGAAAACTCCCGATCCCATCATTGTTTTGGTTCAAGAAAGTCATCTTAAGTATAGCTGAAATAAATCCCCTTTAAAATAGCAGATTTATCTTAAAGGGAATGTGTTATAAGATATGACTTCTTTTTTTAAACCAAGTTTTTATTTTTAATATATCTTTTAAGAATTTTTACTGTTTAAAAAAATTTCACATCACTAACTGTATTTAAGAATAAAAAAAATACTATATACTGCAATTTTCACTTTGACCACTAAGCCTAATAATAGTCTACCACTTGCCAATTCTGTAGGAGTGTTCCTTTCAATCAGCTCGTTTATATCACAGGCAGGATTACAATAGAAGATAACACCCCGATAGATAAAAGCGCATCAGAAAATAAAAATGAATTACAAAAATTAATAAAAAATGTAGGTTTATTAAGTAAGTTTAAAAATGCTGATTCATTCCCTTTAAGTCCCAAATCCGAAGTAAACCCAATGATTTTCAATGTGGCGCTTTGTGTGACCTAAAGCCTTACAATGTCCTATACTCCTATATACTCCTCTATATTGACACACTATACAGTCTGGTGTAGCCGCACACTGTGTTAGATAACACCTAACCTGTAGCTTGGTAACACATAAAGCCATGTCTCTGTTGTACACTGATATTCGGATACATGTTCTGCGTTCCCTGCTGGAAAGCTTTATGTTTTCCTTCTTTGACATTAACCCCATTTCAGGGACTGTAGCGTCTCGATGTATAACCTTTAGTGCTCCGATCCGATGGTGAACTTTATATAGTGACGGCAGCTCAGAATTATTTGTGGAATTTTCCTCTTTCCACTTTTGCTTTAGTCTTTATCTTTATTACTGCATAATGTTGCCCATTGTTATATGGAACAGACATACCGTACTATAGCTGTAAGATTACATTAGTAAGACATCCATATATCTGTTAGTCTTTAACCTGGCCATATACCTATACTTGTTTGGCCAACAGTTATTCCCCCCTTACACATGAATACTTGGTTCAACATACTGATTCTTCCTCACACCGAAGGAGACAATTGACCAATCCCACCAAAATTAGTGGGTAGAGTTGACTTAGTTTTCCAGGCAAACCCCCTTTTTTAATAAGGATATTTAAATTGTGCTATTAACGGGTTTACAATTGCACCAAAATAACTTTAGCAGTGTTTTGATTTTATTCTGGCTTTCTCTGGGAGCTCCTGGCATCCTCTGCATTTGTTTACATGCTTCCCTAGCCTACAACTCCCATGATCCCCCTCAAACTCCCTCTGACACCCCCTCCCTGTTTCCCTAGCTAGCTGGCAGACTACTAGCCCTATCTACCTACCTACTTAATGTGTACGGCCAGTTTAAGACCTCCACCCATGATGGCCTGTCCTAGGGATAGATAATTGGTTTTATAAACCTGGATAACCTTCGTATAGCAGTTAAGAGGGAGCAAGTTCGACATTGGACCAAACACCAATGAACATCTACCAACTGATCATTTCCTTAAAGGGATCCTATCATTAAAAACACATTTTTTCTGCCTATCCCATAGGAATAGCCTTAAGAAAGGCTGTTCTTCTCCTACCTTTAGATGTCTTCTCCAGGACACCGTTCAGTAAATAATCCGTTTTTTATTGTCGGTATGAAAATTAGTTTTCTCACAGCACTGGGGGAGGGCCCCAGCACTCAAACAGCACAGGGGGCGTCACTAATGATGCGAGAGAACTCTCCAGCGCCGCCTCCATCTTCTCCAGGAATGGGTCTTCTTCGCGTCTTCCTCCGGAGGTGGCTTCAAACTTCTAGGCCTTGGGCCTAGGGCAGAGCTGACTCCGCATGTCCGCCGGCCACAAGAAAATTGCTACTTACACAGTATTGTAAGTGGCCATTATGTTGTGGCCGGCAGGCATGCGCAGTTGGGTCTGCCCTAGGCCTGAAGACTAGAAGTTTGAAGCCACCACCGGAAGAAGACCAGTTCCTGGAGAAGATGGAGGCGGCGCTGGAGAGTTCTCTCACAGCATTGGGGACGCCCCCAGTGCTGTTTGAGCGCTTGGACCCTCCCCCAGTGCTGCGAGAAAACTCATTTGCATACATACGAAAACCTAACTCAGCCCCAATCCCTCCCCTCCCAATCATACTTACCAGTCTTCTGTGTCCTGTAGATCAGTTTCTTCGGTCTCGCCGGCATCTTATTCTGTAGACTTTGTGCGCATGCGTAGTATGGGCTCTTAGCTTCTGCCGGTGACTGTACAATAATGATCTATTGCGTAGGCACCGGCATAAGCAGAGTAAGTGACGCTTCATGCCAGAAGACTGTAGATAGGTAAGTATGTTGGGAATGGCGGGGAGTATTGGTGATGCTTCATTTCAGGAAATGTGGAAACAGAATTTGGGAAATGCGGAAACAGTCAATTAGAAGTTGAGGGGGGGTGTTAGTTTAGGGATTCATTTTCAATTTATGCCGGAAAACCCCTTTAAGGATAGTTGCTTTTAGTCTTATGGCCAGCCTTTAGTTTTAACATAGTAATATTGTTGATGAACTTGGATGAAGATACAGGTCCACCAAGTCCAACCTATAGCCCTACAGTGTTGATCCACAGAAGGCAAGAAACCCCATGAGGCTTATGCCAATTGTCCCAGTACAGGGGGAAAAAATTCCTTCCCAACTCGAAATCTGGCAAACAGTATAAAACTCTGGATCAACGTGTCGTTACCAAGAACTAGAACCTGTGACCTGTTCGAGGCGTCCAGGACCTTCCTCAGCTTACACAATGAATCCCCCATCACTACGTCCTGTGGCAGCGAGTTCCATTAGAAAGTTCCTTGTACTGTCCCTTTATGTATTTGTACATTGTGAATTAGGTCTCCCCCTATTATTAATGTGTCCCTGTCCTACAATTCACCCATTCCTCTTCTCATCACAAAAATTCTAGACGGCCTCATTTGGAAGAGAGCTCTACATATCCTATACCCCCGGGAGCATTGCCTGGTGTATAAGACACCATACATCTGCATTGCCACTCTCCACAAGGGGCAACAGAACCCCCCTGAGACTAGGCCTAAGGAGTGAGAGTCAGAGTTGTGATCAATTTTAGGTTACTGACTTTAGCTTCAAAATAAAATTAATAATCATTTTTTCCCTAATATTATGTCTCAGAAGAAAGGTTATCACCCGGTTTCATAAGAATAACTGGGTTTGAGTGGCAATAACTTAAAGGGGCTCTATCAGCAAAATCATGCTAATAGAGCCCCACATATGTGTGAATAGCCTTTAAAAAGACTATTCAGGCACCGTAAATCTCATATTAACCCCCGGTCCCGTTTTTAAATAAAAGGATAAAAACATATATGCAAAATTTACTTGAACGTGCACCCTGGGCAAGGGTGCACGATGTGATGTCAGCTTCTTGCACGCCTGCCTCTTCTGTCTTCTTGGAGTAACGCCCTCTTCTCCGCGTCTTCTTCCGGCTTCTTATCGTGAAATCCCGCGCCTGCGTAGTAGCACTTCCCTCCGAATCGCTACTGCGCAGGCTCACTTGCCATTTCACTTAATGGCAGTTCGCGATTGTACTGCACATGCGCAGTACTGTCGCGTACGTCTATGGGGACTGAGCCTGCGCAGTAGTGATTCGGAGGGAAGCGCTACTATGCAGGCACGGGATTTCACGAGAAGAAGCCGGAAGAAGACACGGAGAAGAGGGCATTACTCCAAGAAGGCAGAAGAGGCAGGTGTGCCCGAAGCTGACGTCGCATCATTTATCCCCACCCAGGGTGCACGTTCAGGTAAGTTTTGCATATATGTTTTTATCCTTTTATTTAAAAACGGGACCGGAGGTTAATATAAGATTTACGGTGCCTGAATAGCCTTTTTAAGGGCTATTCACGCATATGTGGGGCTCTATTAGCATAATTTTGCTGATAGAGCCCCTTTAATGTGTATGGCTAGTTTAAGACCTCCACCCATGATGGCCTGTCCTAGGGATAGATAATTGATTTTATAAACCTGGATAGCCTTCGTATAGCAGTTAAGAGGGAGCAAGTTCGACATTGGACCAAACACAAATGAACACCTACCAACTGATCATTTCCTTAAAGGGATCCTATCATTTTTTCTGCCTATCCCATAGGAATAGCCTTAAGAAAGGCTATTCGTCTCCTACCTTTAGATGTCTTCTCCAGGACACTGTTCGGTATATAATCCATTTTTTGTTGGTATGCAAATTAGTTTTCTCGCAGCACTAGGGGAGGGCCCCAGCACTCAAACAGCACTAGGGGCGTCACTAATGATGCGAGAGAACTCTCCAGCGCCGCCTCCATCTTCTCCAGGAATGGGTCTTCTTCGCGTCTTCCTCTGGAGGTGGCTTCAAACTTCTAGGCCTTGGGCCTAGGGCAGAGCTGACTGCGCATGTCCGCCGGCCACAAGAAAATTACTGATCATTTCCTGAAAGGGATCCTATCATTTTTTCTGCCTATCCCATAGGAATAGCCTTAAGAAAGGCTATTCGTCTCCTACCTTTAGATGTGTTCTCCGCACTGCCGTTCGGTATTTAATCCAGTTTTCGTCTGTATGCAAATGAGTTCTCTCGCAGCACTGGAGGAGGGTCCCAGAGCTCAAACAGCACTGGGGGCGTCCCCAATGCTGTGAGAGAACTCTCCAGCTCCACCTCCATCTTCTCCAGGAATGGGTCTTCTTCGCGTCTTCTTCCGGAGGTGGCTTCAAACGTCTAGGCCTCGGGCCTAGGGCAGAGTCGACTGCGCATGCCTGCTGGCCACAAGAAAATTGCCACTTACACAGTATTGTAAGCGGCCATTGTCTCGTGGCCGGCAGGCACACGCAGTCGGCTCTGCCTTAGGCCCGAGGCCTAGAAGTTTGAAGCCACCTCCGGAAGAAGACCAGTTCCTGGAGAAGATGGAGGCAGCGCTGGAGAGTTCTCTCACAGCATTGGGGACGCCCCCAGTGCTGTTTGAGCTCTGGGACCCTCCTCCAGTGCTGCGAGAGAACTCATTTGCATACAGACGAAAACTGGATTAAATACCGAACGGCAGTGCGGAGAACACATCTAAAGGTAGGAGAAGAATAGCCTTTCTTAAGGCTATTCCTATATGGTAGGCAGAAAAAAAATAGTTTTAATGATAGGATCCCTTTAAATAATTGTAGGCCTTATGCCATAAATCCAGCTATATGTACACTAGGAGTAATTGCCCCTTTTGCCCATGTCATATTCATACTTAGGTTTAATTCTAGTCCAATGTATTGAGCTATGGGACACCCCAGTTGTGCACCAGTGGGCCATGATACTGTACCCTAATATACAATACTGTGCAAAAATTGTCAAAAATAGGACGGTTATTACTTTATTTTTGTCAATTAAAAATGAAAATGTAAATCCCATCTATATTTGGTGTGACCTTTGCTCTTTGGAGGAGGAGTCCTGGAAGTAATGATACGGCCCCCGAAGATATAGCCCTGATCTCATCATCCTCCAGTCTGTCTGGGATGACATGAAGAAACAGAAGGATTGGAGCAAGCCTACATCCACAGAAGATCTGGGCTTAGTTCTCCAAGATGGCGGGAACAACCTCCCTGCCGATTTCCTTCAAAATACCGTCTGCAAGTACCAAGAAGAACTGATGGAACGTGGAGGGCAAAGGTCACACCAAATTTTGATGGGATTTACATTTATCTTTTCTTCATTCATTTCATTTTGCTAATTGAGAAACATAAATGAGTAACACTCGTATTCTGGAAAGTATCCTTAAGTTGCAGCATTTCCTTCACGCCTAGAATATTTGCACAGGACTGTAGCTATTTGTGATATCTACTGAAAATTGGATCCAAACTGTACCAGATTGTTCGCAACAATAATCTTAAATCACTGTAGAAAGAGCTGTATTTGGAGTGGTCGCGTGTAAAAGCTATATGTCAGCTCTCAGGCCTCTTCTTAATTTCCATCACCTAGAATAACATCTGGCTTCCAACAATTTGACAGCAAAATGAATTGTAGGAAATTGAATTGGTTCTGAAGGAAACTACTAACTGACTGATTGGAAACATGGAGTGTATGGCGGAAAGTGAAGAGCTTCAGCAAGGGAGAACATGTTAGGAAATCTGGCAATTTTATGTGTTTACACAGTGTGCCAGGTGTGTTTATAGGGTAATGCCAGCCACTGTTGTATCTGATTCTTATCCTGGAGACAAATTCTTCTGCTAATTTGCATTTGACATTTGATGTTCAATAACGTTCAAATAGAGCAATAATACCATGCTAAATATACTATGCAGAAGTATATATACTATAAGGCTATATACTGTATATTATAAGGCTATAAAGTCTACCACCAATTGTAAAACCACTTTCCATAAGTGAACAGTCCAGAGGAATACAAGAACCTTTGTAATATATTTCTTTCCACTTCACTATTTTTCTCTATTTACATTCTTATATCTATTAACCATATCTAGTTTCACTTATAGAAGTCTATGGAGAAGAGAAGGGATTTGTCTCATTCTATAGAAAGATGGAACCTTATCATATAGTGCAGTTAAATGAGCTTGCTTAGTTGCAACGTGTAGCAGAGCCCGGCAGCTGCGGTTATTGCTGAATTTTCCTCCCCCCTCTCCATAAACTTCTATGTTAGAAGTAAATGCTAAATGGATAACAAAGCAATTTTATTCAATAAAATATAATACAAAGTTTCTTATGTTCACCTGCACTATTCATTTATAAAAAGTTGGAGGTTGGAGGTTTGCTTTAAAGATCTCAATACACATTTGATAAATGTCAACCAAGGCAACCAATTGATCCTATTATTTTCTGTGTATCTATAAAACTTAGTGTAGAATACTGTCAGGGCTCCTAGGAACCTATCTATAAAACATTGTGTATAACACTGTCAGGGCTCCTAGGAACCTATCTATAAAACATAGTGTAGAACACTGTCAGGGCTCCTAGGAACCTATCTATAAAACATAGTGTAGAACACTGTCAGGACTCCTAGGAACCTATCTATAAAACATAGTGTAGAACACTGTCAGGACTCCTAGGAACCTATCTATAAAACATAGTGTAGAACACTGTCAGGACTCCTAGGAGCCTATCTATAAAACATAGTGTAGAACACTGTCAGGGCTCCTAGGAACCTATCTATAAAACATAGTGTAGAACACTGTCAGGGCTCCTAGGAACCTATCTATAAAACATAGTGTAGAACACTGTCAGGACTCCTAGGAACCTATCTATAAAACATAGTGTAGAACACTGTCAGTACTCCTAGGAGCCTATCTATAAAACATAGTGTAGAATACTGTCAGGGCTCCTAGGAACCTATCTATAAAACATAGTGTAGAACACTGTCAGGGCTCCTATGAACCTATCTATAAAACATAGTGTAGAACACTGTCAGGGCTCCTAGGAACCTATCTATAAAACATAGTGTAGAACACTGTCAGGACTCCTAGGAACCTATCTATTAAACATAGTGTATGACACTGTCAGGGCTCCTAGGAACCTATCTATAAAACATAGTGTATGACACTGTCAGGGCTCCTAGGAACCTATCTATAAAACATAGTGTAGAACACTGTCAGGACTCCTAGGAACCTATCTATAAAACATAGTGTAGAACACTGTCAGGGCTCCTAGGAACCTATCTATAAAACATAGTGTAGAACACTGTCAGGACTCCTAGGAACCTATCTATTAAACATAGTGTATGACACTGTCAGGGCTCCTAGGAACCTATCTATAAAACATAGTGTAGAACACTGTCAGTACTCCTAGGAGCCTATCTATAAAACATAGTGTAGAATACTGTCAGGGCTCCTAGGAACCTATCTATAAAACATAGTGTAGAACACTGTCAGGGCTCCTAGGAACCTATCTATAAAACATAGTGTAGAACACTGTCAGGGCTCCTAGGAACCTATCTATAAAACATAGTGTAGAACACTGTCAGGACTCCTAGGAACCTATCTATTAAACATAGTGTATGACACTGTCAGGGCTCCTAGGAACCTATCTATAAAACATAGTGTAGAACACTGTCAGGACTCCTAGGAACCTATCTATAAAACATAGTGTAGGACACTGTCAGGACTCCTAGGAACCTATCTATTAAACATAGTGTATGACACTGTCAGGGCTCCTAGGAACCTATCTATAAAACATAGTGTAGAACACTGTCAGGACTCCTAGGAACCTATCTATAAAACATAGTGTAGAGCACTGTCAGGACTCCTAGGAGCCTATCTATAAAACATAGTGTAGAACACTGTCAGGACTCCTAGGAACCTATCTATAAAACATAGTGTAGAGCACTGTCAGGACTCCTAGGAGCCTATCTATAAAACATAGTGTAGAACACTATGTATATTATAATCTCTTGAGTTCCCAGAGTATAATAGGTGGAGGGCCAAGGGAGGTGACAAAAATAAATTTACTTTACCTTTCCTCTCTTGGGCCTCCTTGTGGCATCCAGCACTCTCTCCACCTCCTCGGTGATATCAAGTGCTCAGGGTCACCACTGAGGCCTGTGATTGGGCCCTCAGCAGAGACATGGGCACGCTGAGTATTATGACATCACCAAAAGAGACAAGGGAAGGTGAGTATGAATTTTTTTTTATTATTATTATTTTCACCTCCTTTGTACCTCCACCAAGACCTCTATACTATGGAGTCTGGAGAGATTAGAAGACTGCTGAGTTCATAGAAGGAGCCCAAGTGAGGTGAAGGAACATGTGTATCAGTGTTGATCATGTTTCCATACTCTGGCATCTACTGAAACCCAAAAATAAAACAATGTCGCTTCCTGAACAAGTGAAATGAAACAGGTGGACAAAGGTTGTGAATATTAACCCATGTCACCCATCTTTAGAGCAGAGTAAGCTGATGCCAAACACCTTTAGAAGAACAAAGGATTGGGCATGTTGAAATTCAACCGGCCTGATCCATTTTCTGCCAACATCATCTGTCACGGGAGATTTGGTATACCTCTTTCATATAGGATAGTTGGCCCTTTCCACTAAAATTGTCAAGTTTGGAAAACTTTGCTCTTACGTGTTTGGGCTCTTATGTGTTTTACCTTCCCTACACCCTTGACTTACATAGAGGCATTTACAATGTACAGATTCCATATGCACCCCAATATTTGTGAGGAAATATTAGAATGGGTTTATTGTTCCTTCAGATTGATATCTTAATCGTCATGATTAACCAAAAATTTCAAATTTGTCAAAATTCCATGCAAATTTGGGTATTGGTTGTACGTTCCTTTCCTCTTTAACACTGTGGTATAGTGAATCAGACTTGTGGAGAGGATTTGCATATATAGTATTGAGATCAAGAGGATACGAGATTTAAATGCAAAATTCAAGCATCTCATGAATAATTCAGTGAGCGGGCTCCCCACCCCCACTAGTGAGATTGTAATCTTCCACAGAAGGAGTCAAGTTAACTCCTCGACTCCCAGAAAATGCACTCATTGTTTTACGTTCCTGGAGATTTAACTCTTTTTGTAAGACGAGGAGAATCGGCGTACCCAGCAGAGAAGTCAGGTCATAGGAGAATTACAAGGTTAAAATGATGCATTTAGTGCTGTAAGTACGGATTTCACAGATCAGCATATAGAGGCAGCGAGGAACAGACGCGAGACTACAGAATCACAGCGCAGAATGCTACATGGGGGTGATATAGGGGGCATCGCTTAACACAGTATACTATGAGCGTAAAAAAAATTGGCATATGGATAAGGCTTTGGAAAAAGAATCCTTGGATCGGTGCTTGTGCGATTACCTCTGTTCTTAATGTTCTTCACTGCAGATGAGAAATTTCCGTGTTCGCCTAGGTTCATACCTATTCAAAAAATCTCCTATTAACAAAAACAAAAATATTTATACACTAATAGAAATCTAGGCTTAGCATCCATTGTCTTAAAGGAGGGGGTACAGTCTTGAATTGCAAAATTTGTGGGTAGGCAAATTTCCATATTTGCTAATTTATAGAATTTGCATTTCCCCCCAAAATACTAAGATCCTTTCCATGACAAAAAACAAGTATAATGTATAAGTATGGCACAGTATACAAGTAATATACTGTACGTACAAGGTGTGGTCCAAAACAAAGATGTAGTCACACAGTCGCGCTCCGGTCCATGTGCAGGACACACTTCCCAGGTGGATCATAGCCATGTGAATAAAACTCAATGGATAATAGTGAGTAGAGATGAGCAAGTAGTATACTACGGTATTCGAAATACTCGTACTCGATCGAGAACCACTCGCTATTCGAATGTAAAAGTTCGATGCAGAACCAGCATTGATTGGCCGAATGCTATACAGTCGGCCAATCAATGCTGGTTCTTCTCCTAGAAGTCCTTAGAAGTCCTTAGAAGTCTTCTCCGTGCAGCTTCTCCGTGGCGTCTTCCGGCTCTTCATTCACTCTGCCAGGCATCGGGCCTGGGCAGAGCCGACTACGCATGTCCGCTTGTAGTGCGGGCATGTGCAGTCGGCTCTGCCCAGGCCCGATGCCTGGCAGAGTGAATTCAGAGCCGGAAGATGCCGCGGGGACGCTGCAAGGAGAAGACTTCTCGGAGGATCCAGCCCGACCCTCACTCGTGGACTTGGTAAGTGTAATTTGATCGAACGTTGCCTACCCCTGAAGCGAGCATTTTGCCCCCATAGACTATAATAGGGTTCGATATTCGATTCGAGTAGTCGAATATTGAGGGGCTACTCGAAATGAATATCGAACCTCGAACATTTTACTGTTCTACATCTTACTCATCTCTAATAGTGAGCACTCCGGAATGACATGGGGTTAGAGCGCGGGCTTTACCCAAAAGCCAAAGGCATGAACCTCAGTGTATATATGGATTAGCAGGACCTGTGTGAGCTGAGTGTGGCCCATGATCGAGTACAACTGTTACTTTACTCACGTCCTTCATATATTAGAGGTTTGTAGGTGATGAACCACAAAAATTTCAAATTCCGAAATTTTTACATAATACGTATTGAACCCAGTTTGTTCCAAATCACTTCTCTTATCTCTCACTGCTAAATACATCCTAAATTCTTATATTCTGCATGAAATGAAAATTCTATAAAGGCTTTTCTTGTGTGGTAGGTAAAATCCTGAAATTCATCGGCAACTAAGGGTTACTATTTTCTTAAGTCAATAAGGAGCGTCCCTACAACATATGCCATAATCAGCACCAATGGGACGTCAAATTGTGCAAAAGCACACCACTACTGGTAACACC
Organism: Leptodactylus fuscus; assembly: GCF_031893055.1. Taxonomy (NCBI): domain Eukaryota; kingdom Metazoa; phylum Chordata; class Amphibia; order Anura; family Leptodactylidae; genus Leptodactylus; species Leptodactylus fuscus. Next base: position 150,693,442 of record NC_134270.1, on the reverse strand, counting down.
TAGTTGTCAATTTCCTGATTAGGGTTGAGCGATCGGGTTTGGAAAAGATCGGATCCCGATTGGCGATCAAGCAAATTTCACAATCGCGGTCGGGATTGGCTGGAAAAATTATCGGATTTTGAAATCTCAAGATTGGCTAACCCTACTCCTGATACATTTCCAAAATAACTAATACAAAAAAAAGCCCAAAGACGCATTAGGTAAAATTCTCCAGAATTGTAATATCATGGAGAGTACAAATATATAGGTAGTCATCTTTCGTATGTTAATATTGTACCTTCATAGGAAATATAAGAACAATTTCACATCGCTGCTTTAATCCTGCTATAATCCTATGGTTTGGCCATTTACCTAGTAGGGGGAACACCTTGTTGGCTTATATATGGGTTTTAGCTCATGGCCCCCATAGTAGTGACAGTGAACGTTGGTGATACCTGGTCAAGAAGTCAAGAGGCCCACACCAGGGCCCACACCATGAACCCCACATATGACTATTTTGAAGATTTGAAAAGTACAAAATTTTGCATGCATTGTGTTAGGTTTGCACTTTCGAGCTTAGTCCATTTGCCTAACAACACTATCTCTGTATCAGGTATCTGTGTAACCCATCTACACCATGCTGCTTTATAACGGAAAACTGAGCAGTACCCGACCATCATCTTAAGCTGAAAACATATTTTGCTACAACAGATTTCTAATTATTCCTCAGAACATTTGCAGAAGTAAATTCCAGATTGCTAAAAGCTTTACACAAAATTGTCCTCATTTTCATCCAGGTAGGAATTCTAAGTTTTCTACTTAGTAAAGTAACTCGGAGAGTAATAATCCCTTCATACCTGTCTAGATTCACAATGAAGGGAGAATCAATGCCAGGCATGCATCTTGGAAGGAAAATATTCATGGATATGGTCGCTCATAAAAAACAAGCTAGAGGCTCCCCGGTTGGGGCCATTTACAGCAGTTATAATGGTGCAGTGATATATGTAACAGCCAGATATGGCACATGGCCCTGTTCTAACCCTTCCTTTCAAGGGTGCAGGTGTGAAGGGTTTACAATATTGCGTAGTTTTTCCAATTTCCCCTTGGATTGGCATGTTTTATGGGAAGTTGGTAGCATTGGATGGCCCACCAGAGTACCAGAGGATTTCCCAGTAGGCCCAATCTCTAACACAATAATGGGACCATATCTAGCAGAAGACAACCCCATTTAGAGTTGACTTTGGAACCAATCCGTTACCATTGGAGTCCTTTTCTCATTGACCATACACTGTCTTTAGTAATCTTATGTTATTTCTACCATCCTTGGCCTCATGTTTTTCATACCATTACTTTTATTACTGCCTAGTTCTTCCTCCTCTTCCCTCACTTACAAGGCTATTCAATGTCTTAGTGGTGGGGGGGAGGGCTTGCAGGTGGATCAGTTGTACAGGTCCACTTCAGATGCCTATGCTATACACTTGGAATTGGAAGCAACTGGTTCCATGACCTGCATAGTGGCCGGGCACTGGTACTGCAGTTAAGCTCCCATTTGGAAATTCCTTTTGAGAACAGTAGATTCTAATTAATAAGAATTCAAGCATAGGGGAGTTTAATTCTTTAATATTAGTTTATCGTTGTGCCTCTCAAGATTCACTTTGTTTTGGGTTTTCAAATTGTATGTATTTAACGGGAAATAAAAAAGCTAAAAAAAAAACCTTAAGAAAAGATTTCTCACTAACAGAACTTACTTTGTTAGTAAAAAAAACTATGTTAAACAATTTATAGATAGATAAAACTTATCTATTAGAAAACAGATTTAGACAAAATTAGATTATTGGCAATGAAAGGGTTAGCTATCCTTTTCCTGTATCACTGCCACAGTCAGGCTCACAGACATTCTCCCTCATTAATATCTAGGATTTCTATCACTAATTTGTCTGTAATTGATTCAATCTGACTAAACTATGTTCTAATTCTCCTATTCCTAGCTGTATTGCAACTCTGTATCATACAGTGATGAATAACACATCCATCCCCTACTTCCACCATGACTGATATACCTTGTGTTCCAGCCCACAATACCTTATATGCTGTATATGACATCAGCACTGTAAGGTGCCCACCTATGACTGACTATTGGCCAAGAGGCTGTCATATGGCACCAGAATGTCACAGTGACTAACAAAACGTTATTTTTACTGTATCATACATGAAAATCGCCATTTATGCTGTTTCATTATAAATCTATGGGGAGTTCTGAAGTGAGAAGTTGGGCATCACTCTAACTCTTGCATCCATCTAAAAGAGGCGGAAGAAGATGGACGCTACATATGTCGCCAACTTATCCATTCCAAGCCCACAATACTTGATGATGTATTAAAAATCATGGAGGTTATACAAAATATTAGATGTAGCAGTTTTTGATGTGTATACATTTTTTGCATTAACTAATTTGAGTAATACTGAAGATTTTGTCATCTAAGTTATATCCAGCTTACTCTTGTTATGGGTTGAACAAATGTTCTTTGAAACACTTGTCAAAATTTTGGAAATTGTTCTTGTGTTCAATGAGATTAAAATCTTAATTTTCAGAGAAGGTATGCTTATTTATGCTGAGGACTGTATAGATACACACATCTAGAGGTAATAGTCGCACAATAAATGAATAAAGGCATGACTTATATGAATGAATAGCACCCAAGCATATTAGTAAGTAGACGGTAGACTAATAGTCCATAGGTATTGTTTAGTTTAGGTCTGGTGTGTAATTGAATTCTACTTGTAGCAGGAAGTGAGCTACAGTAGCCACATACATACATGACAGCACATATACATCCACTATATGGTGAATACGTCGTCCTCCTCTCCATCTTACCCCTGCTCCTCCACACATTCTAATGCTGTAGTGCAGATTTCATCTGGATTTTTTTGGCTTTTACGAGGATAACAACCCTTACCCTTCACTGCTTCTTTGGCAGAAGCAATATGAAGACTGGCAAACAAAGCATGTGTTATGATGGTAGTCACTGATATGTGAACAATAAAACTAATGCAACAACACGAGCCCAGCCTGCTGACCTATTTAGCTTTTATGCTAGTAAGGTATGTTTACGTGCGAATTCATCCTACAGGATAGATAGATAGATAGATAGATAGATAGATAGATAGATGATAGATAGATAGATAGATAGATAGATAGATAGATAGATACATAGATAGATAGATAGGAGATATAGATAGATAGGAGATAGATGATAGATAGATAGATAGATAGATAGATAGGAGATAGATAGATAGATAGATAGATAGATAGATAGATAGGAGATAGGTAGATATAGAGAGATAGAGAGATAGATGATAGATAGATAGATAGATAGATAGATAGATAGATAGATAGATAGATAGATAGATAGATAGGAGATAGGTAGATATAGAGAGATAGATAGATAGATGATAGATAGATAGATAGATAGATAGATAGATAGATAGATAGATATGCACATATATAGATAGAAGGATAGATAGATCAATTGAAAGATAGACATATAGGCACAAGAAAGGCTAGAGAGATAGATGATAGATAGGCAGATAGAAAGGCACACAGGGCTCTGCTCTCTAGTCAGTGACCAGAAACCCCTGAGACTAGCTGCCCCACAGCACTGAGCCCCAAAGGTTCGCAGAAGTAACTTCGATGCTATTAGACTTCCACTGCCCTCAGCATGTACAAGGGCATTCATGGCCAAAATGAGCCCTACATTTCTCCATTAGTGGCTGAAAGTAAGGACCAAGTTAACACCCAGGACAGGGGTCGCACCATATTTGCCATGGTGGTCAGGGACCCATAATTGTTAAGAGCCCTGTGAATAGGTACTGTATACCTAAGAACCTGTGCCTTCATGTTGCATGTGATTAGAGGCTTGCCTAAGAGATCTGAGCCATGAGCAATACCTGGTCAACCACCATTGTGTCTCCTGCACATAACATCGAAAGTACCCGAAATCATCAGCAGCCAGAAGATAAACACCATGGTGTCCCCTGGGGAAACATCTATAAACTGCTTTATGAGTACATCTCCCTCATCATTGTGCTGGTTTTGATGTCAAAGCCACTTTAACCAGAGAGGAAGAGAGTAGCTTAGGCCTCCTCCATGGTGCTATCTCCACACTGCTTCCCATGATGGACACAAATAGATAGATAGATAGATAGATAGATAGATAGATAGATAGATAGGAGATAGATAGATAGATAGATAGATAGATAGATAGATAAAGGCCAACAGCTTACTCTCCTCTCCCCAATGAAAACACGTGTAGGATTTGGCACCAAAGCTGGTGTGGGAAAGACCATCTTCGGGATCTTCCATGGCGCCATATCCACACTACTTTCTTTGGATATAGCCAAATGACTATCTGGATGAAAGGTACCATAGGTGAATGTCTCAGATAACCATAGAACTGGACACATTTGTCATTCATTGGTCTAGAAGATCTGGATAACTACTCCCCATGAGACCTGTGGGAACCATGATGACGACCATATTGGTTGACCCGTACAATCTTTTATTTAGAAGGAACCTGCTGTCAAACGTTTTCTTCTGCAGTATAATATATTCACTTCTTGAATGCTTTTTTTTTTTGCTAACATTGTGAGTGTAAATATTTTCTTGCTTTCATTCTTAACTGTGGTTATAACACGTTTGTAACTCTATCGAGTCGCTTTTGTGCACTTGTAGGTGTGATTTTTGTTGGGGGTGTTCAGGGTTTTGCAATGACACCTCCAACTAGAGCTGTTGAAGCCAAAACTTTGGTTAATAAATGTGACTTTTTTTTTTTGTAAAAAAACCACAAAAAAAAAAAAGGTCTGCAGGTGCAGTAATAGGGTCAGTCGGCCCCACAATCCAAACGTTTTGGAAGACCCATAAGGACAACTGACCTAATAGTAGTCGGAACGTATTCAGGGCTCACTTTCTATATCAGTTCTCTTGCTGCATTCATTTCTGTGTTTCTGGTATAAGCTGGATTTACATGTAGTCGCTGGTTAGTGTAAGTCCCCGAGAGCAATTACTTGCCGTACTGTAATCCTACTTATGGCAGTAAAATTTATATAGTTGGTCCTGTTTAACCTCTCTTAGTCTTGGAGGATTTCTTAAGGATCTATCCTGATTGCGATGACATCTCGCCAGGTTATTAATGGAAATGATACTCTCTCTAAATTGGATGTTTGCACTCAAATAGTTTCCAAAAATTTGAGAAACATCTATATTGGCATAAGGCATTGGGAAAAAGTTGGTGCAAAATCAGTTACACCGCTCACCCACCCTCCATGTGCCACTCTTTAGAAATTCTCCCCTTGGACATGTGGCATATACCTATATTGTATTCTCTCCATATTATCAGTCCCTAATTTTGCTAAGATTCCCAATATGGAGCGCGTGGTATGAAATGGATCCTTAAGAAAATAATTTTTCAAATATTTTTAAGTGTTTTTGACTAGTGAAGAACAGGAGGAAAGACATGGAAAGTTAGATTATATATAGTTAGGTTATATTAGGGTACTTAAGGGGAATATACTATCAGGGACCGACCAACTTTTTGGATCAACTTTTTAAATATTTTTGAAGAATATTGATGATTTTTTTCCCATATAGCTCAGATTCGTTTTTGAGTCCCCACCTTTGCTTTTGTAGTTTTCCATTCACAGAGCCATATGAGTGCTTACTTTTTGCGAGACAAATTGTGCTTCATAATGGTACCATTTAATACTCTGTATGATGTACTGGGATGCCACTGTGCCTGCCAAAATCACGTCAACTGTATTCTATGGTTAGGTATGATTCCAGGGATACCAAATTTATATATTAAGTTTTAACCTTTTAAAGAAATCCAAAACTTTGCAAAAACAAAATTCTTGGAGTCGTCATATTCTGACACCTGTAACTTTTTTAGATTTCTGTAAATAGGATGCATATGCCCGCGACTTCATCTGCAAGTTGGTGTTGGCGCTGAGCCACTTATATTTAGCCAATTGCTGTTGTGGATGATCCACCTGCTCCCGCGTCTCGGCTCTGCTACATCGCAGCATATGCGCAACATACTCAGTTGTGTGTACATCTCTGTATATAGAGAGCGTACTGAGCTGTGCTACATCACTGCCTAAGCTCTGCTACATCTGGCCATTTGGATTATAGGGGTGTTCTTATGTCAGTGTGTGAGCAGCTTCTGTGTTACAAAGGGCTGAATGGATGTTGCTGAAATGTGCCAAAATTCGATCAACCTGCTCCCACGTCTTGGCTCTGCTACATCGCTGCATATGCGTGGGATACCCAGCTGTATGTACATGTTTGCATATGGAGAGCCTATAGAGGTGTGCTACAGCACCTCGTAAGCTTTGCTACATTGGGCAATTGTGATTACAGGGGTTTTGTTATGTGACTGAGCACTTCTGTGTTACAAAGGGCTGAACGGATGTTGCTGAAATGTGCCAAAGTTCTCCCCCCTCCCCATCAAAGGCACAACAACACATTCCCCATCCATCTTACTCACTGAAACTCTACACCCGATATACTCCTCTTGCCCACACACATCCTGCATGTTCTGTAGTCTCCTGATCTTCCATGAGACTTCATTTTCATCAGCTTTCACACTGTCCAGCTTCATCCTATATAGCTCTGCCCACAAAATAGCATGTAGCTCCACCCACTGACTAGCATGAGCCTATCCTAGAATGGCTCAAGGATCTGTGATGATGTTATCACAGGTCCTTTAGTGTTGTGTGAACCTACATTCCTTCACTGCGGTCGTGTAGTGATGTCATTTACCGGGATAAAAAGTAGCCTATATTTTAATCGGGGTTCCTATCTATGTATGTGGCAACAAACATTCAAACATCCAAACCCACAAACATCCAAACCCACAAACTTTCACATTTATAATTTTAGTAGGATATATATATATATATATATATATATATATATATATATACTTTTTTACTGTTGTTTTTAGAACCCTCAGAGGATCTAATCATTAATACAATACACTACAATGATTCAATAACAGGCTGCCTATTGTCGTCTATTATAGAAGTCATAGAATGACAAGTCTGGGAATCTATTGAGTGCGTTGATAGGCTCCCAGCTGTCATAATAACAGATCACACTCCCGGGGTTAGTAATTCACCCCAAAAAGGTGCCTTTGTCAGCTTTGACCAGGGTTTGAGGCAAGTTAATGCCCATAGTCAGTACAGGCACTGATCACTGGCATTGCTGTCTGGTCTCCGCTGTACAATACAGCAAAGACCCAGCGGCTATGGTGGCTGCCATATTTAAACACCCAACATGCAACACTATGGTGGATGTTGGGAAAGTGTTAAAAAACCTGCTGAACGTAGGCATTCCTTTACAGGTCAAGATGCATCACCTTCAAAGGGGGCCGCTTCTTCAAAGATATATCCGAGTCCTGTACTTCAGCTATCTATGGCGTTCCCATTGAAGTGAATGATAGCTCGGATGCGTCTTGTCCTGTATGGGCATGCTTTCCCTCAGTGTGGCTGTGGACAGGATGAATATACAATGGAAGTAAAGCACCATCTGTTCTCAAAATCAGTGGGGGTCACAGGGGTCAGATCCCTATTGATCGACTAACTATCTTCTATGTTATAGAAGCTGCAGATTTTTTACCATTCTATTTTCTGTATATGGATATGAGAGTGCCCATCTTCCCTATGATAACAGCATTCAGAGATATGCTTTACAGCAGCCACATGAACCATGAGAATCAGTAGGCTAGAGGTAACTCTGGTAGAGTGTTGTGGGCATGCTCTGTGACCAATTGAGAGATTATTATGAAGGGAGGGTAGAGGGTAAGTTGTGACATCACCTATTGTAAATGATGTATCCAGTGCTATCTCTGTATATGTTACCTGTCATTGTAATCCTGCCTGTGATGATACCAGAAAGTGATCTCTACAGAACAGGAGGTATAAGCCTATTGTGAGGTTAGAGTGAATATTTCATGGTGGGTTTTTATACTATTTCTTTAATAGTAACAGTAACAAGAAAGATTTGGGCATCCTCCATTGCTTCATGTAAAATCATTCTTCTACCATCAAAATAGCATGTTTCCAGCATGCAAGGGCTAAATGGTACGGCAATGGTTAAATACTTTTACAGGATTTGGGGGATTTGCAGATTTCTTAAAAACATTGTTTGCAGCCTCTTTCATTCCAATGTTATGCCAGTCGCAGAATACATTAAGTTTGGGGTCAATAAGCGCCCCTCTATTTCTTTTCCAACGTTCAATGCCATCACTAGAAAGGAATGTTTAGTGACTGGCACAATCCCAGCATGCCTTGAGAGTCACCATTTGCTGCATGTTAATGTCCATTATCATCCAGGCAAATCATTTGCTGTGACCAAAAAAAATGACAATAAGGAGTTTCGAAGAACGGTGGTTTATTGTGAAGGAATTACAATGCCCTATTGTCACCATTGAAGATGGAACAAAGCCTGTCTGGTAGAGCCGCACTCGCAACACTCGGAAGAAATCTCTGTTTAACAGGAAATATTCCATTAAATATCATACATCAGTATAAGGCCTCATTCAGACAGGCAGACTGTACCCAAGGTTAATAGTCCATATTACTATTGTAAACCCCCCAACATGCACAGACAAAGAACTCTACTAAACTGTATTTACAGCGCCATAGAGATCAATGATGAAGTCTGTGGGGGATCTGAGTGTTACATCCTATAACCAGCCAAACACCATTACAGTATGCACGTCTGAATGAGACCTAACAGACAATAGCAATATCATACATACAATCTTCTAGGGTGAAAATGGGTTTTTCTGAAATAAAAATGATGTATTTGTTACAATAAAAAAAATCCCATCCACTAACATATCGTCTGAAATAAATATGTTATATTCCATATGATATTACACATCCGAGGCATCTTTTCTTTGTACCGTTCTTCTGTTACTCCACATTCACATTTGCACTGTCCTATGCATTCTTTAGGCCCATCGCAGGATCAGAACAACGGAAAAATGGATAGGAATTAGTGTTGAGTGATCGGGATCGAAAAAGATCAACTGGATCGCTGGAAAATGATCGGAAATCGGATTTTGAAATCTCAAGGTGGGCTCAACCCTAGAAGTTACTTTTCCTATAAAGAAGCATTGACTATGCATTCTTCAGGTCCATCGCAGGATCAGAACAACGGAAAAATGGACAGCAATTAGTGTTGAGAGATCGGGATCGGAAAAGATCAGATCCCGATTGGCGATTGAGCAAATTTTATGATTGCGATCAAAAATGAACGGAAATCGGATTTTGAAATCTCAAGATCGGCTCAACCCTAAAAGTTACTTTTCCTATAGAGAAGCATTGACTAGGGTTGAGCGATCGGGATCGGGAAAGATCGCATCCCGATCGGCGATCGAGCAAATTTCACGATCGCGATCAGGATCGGCTATAAAATGATCGGAAATCGGATTTTAAAATCGATCCTGAAATCTCAAGATCGGCTCAACCCTAATGGCAATGGATCAGTGAAATGACGGACATAAAGGATCCTATTAGCTATGATAGGGTCTGTCAGGTGTTAGTTTTTTTAAACTGAAATCGTCAGATGAAAAAGTTGATTTCTGATGTAAGTGAACATAGTCTTATCCCTCCTGAAAAATAAATTTTCCTGTGGCCGCTTACCCCTGCTTACTGTGTAAGCAGCCACAAGAAAATGGCCACGAGCACGCACAGTTGGTTCTGCCCGAGGTTTGACGGCAGAGCCGACTGCGCATGCCTAGGAGTTTAAAGCCAGCGCAAGAAGAAGACGCTAAGAGGCTCCAAGCACAGATTGAGTCGGTGCTGGAGAGTTCTCTCGCAGCATTGGGGACATCCCCAGTGTGCTGTTTGAGCGCTGAGGACCGCCCCCAGTGCTGCAAGAGAACTCATTTGCATATGGAAGAAAAATGGGATTTCTACCGAACGGCGGCACGGAGAAGACATCTAAAGGTAGGAGAAGAATAGCCTTTCTTATGGCTATCCCTACATGTTAGGGAGGAAAAAAAAAGGGAGTCTAATGATCCCTTTAAGGTCTATTATGAAAAATAAAATAAATGTATAAACAAAAAAAATAGAGAGAAACTAAAAACGCCAAAATTGCAGTTACTTGTCCCAATCCCTGGGCAAAATTAACTACAAAAAAATCACAGAGGGAAAAAAAGTTACAGCCCTCAAAACCATACGTACAAAAATTAGCCAAATCTTGTTTGATGTCAGTCCTATTCCTGGCTACGTGTATAACTGATACACTTTCTACATTCCGTTCCCTCAGTTTTGTTACCCTCGGCCCTCGCGCAATGGATGGCTCAGTATGGGTCGGCCTGCAACATGGCTACCTCTATTGTACTGAACTGCGGAGGACACTTGAGACAGTAAATAATTTATTACAAGGATCTTCATTTACTTGCAGGGATCTTTATAGCACATGATGTTCTGATATCAACGGAAATAATTGATCGAAAAATAAAAATTTGGAATTTTCAGGTATAATAGTGACAAGACGGGATGAGATCTGCAGCGGGCTGAAGTTCAATCCCTAATTCTCCAGCTATCTGTTAGGCAAATTAACCTCTAATTCTTTGTCTCAGCTTCCAGGCAGGGTTATAGACCTACAGTCCCTGGGAGGAAGTCAATTAAAAGATTGTTCTGTCAATGGGGTCAGAAGCTTCATGTCTGTGCCATAGTGTTCCCTTGTCTCCCACGGCTCAGCTTGAAGTCTGCCAGACAAGGCGGTATATATAATTAATTGTGGTGGTCCTGGCCTTGTTAGTATACACCGATCAATACATTGGCTCAAGGTTCATTATATACTTGTTGTAATTACTTTTCATGTTGTCCCATCTCATTTATTATTCACTAGACGCTACTGACACCGGCCGGGAAATACAAAATTGACGCTTTCGCACCAGACTCCCGTAGGCGGGTGAAGTCAAATTAATGTTAAGAACGGACAACGAAGAGTTAACAAGAGTGATCAATCTGGATGAAGATGAGAAATTTACTGGTTGCAAAAATAGTCACTCTGGCGAACTTCGATATAATGTCATCTTTGTCAATCGTCTTGGTTAAAAATAGTCAACTGTTTTTGTATACAGCTCATACGTAGACCTATAGGGGTACAGAAGACAAGGGTATAACAAGTTCCCCCGGCATACAAGTAAAGGTGAGTTAAATGGTTTGGACCAAATGCGAATTTTCAAAAAGGTTCGGGGTTGACCCAAACACAAAACTTTTGGGGCACAAATCAGTATTAGGCCGGGGCCCCAGGGGCCGCAAACGGAAAAGTCGCGGTGTTCTACAGTCTCTGCAAAGTGGATGTGATTCATGTGAATCCCAACCACAGCACTGACACGCTGTCATTTCCGAAACCGGCGCAGTTCTGGAAATCACAGCATGTCAATTATATCTACGGAAACGTTGGTGGCTTCCCCCTAGATATAATGGTAACAGAAAGTCCGCGGAGGAAAACTCTGTGAACTTTCTGTTCAAAGCGATGCAGGAAGAACCACGTTCCCACCGCGGTTGTTCCTGCAGCGCTTTAACGCTGTGTATTGTCCTGTGGGGCCTTAGTTTTATACTATGGGGTATAAGAAGTGGAGGCATGGTAAAATATTCAGCACTTATACTCACCTGGGATCAATGCAGAAATTGGCACCCCGCAGAGTCCTCCTCTCCAATTTTCCAGCCGTTGGCTGTGTCTTGTGCCCAGTGGACTGCTGAGGCCCAATAATGTGCCGTCTATATGACATATGAGTATGGGTGCTTATTTTCTTTATCACCCTCCACTTACAGTATTAGACTCCGGGGTCTGAAGAGACCCCCGATTATATTAATAGCACTACCGGTGAGTGTTGAACAAGTTTGGCATGAAACGAACTGTAAGAATGAACCCCATGAATATTCGTCGAAATGAATCTCATGATGATCGCCCATCTCTGTGCCCAAATATAGAATATGCCCTACCACCCCTCTTCTGTATGATAGCGGTCAGATAGGTAATTATTCATTAAATTGCCCCCTGGAGCCCTATGGGGAAGTGCTGATCGGACCCCAGGAGTTACAATATAATGAACAGTTTGGCCCCATGGTTTACTTGTCCGTACAGATAAATTTAAGGCTAAAGCCACATGTAGTGAAACACAGCTAAAAAATCAATATAGGTGCGTCAGAAGGAACCATTACAAAAACGCTTATGTCTTTCATCGTTTTTACCGTGAGTTTTGCATTTTTGCCTCCCTCCATAGAGCATTTCACAAGTAAAATTAACATGGTATGTTTTCCACAGCATTGTTGGACTGTAACATGCAGCGATTTTTCTACTGCATTTGATCAAATCCCAAAACACTGTATTTCCACATTGTGGGACCTTAGCCTAAGGCCCATTGCAGATGACTATGGCCTGGGCCAATGTACTATCTTGGTTTTTCCCAGATAGCACACTGACCCATTTATTTCTGTTGGCCTACGCACACAATATAGAACTACACAGTCCCCTGTCTGGGCAGACAGTTCAGGGTGCAAAACTCAAGTCCAATTCCTGTCTGGTTTTGCCACCATGCTTCCGCGGTTCCTAATGAATGGGGCTCCGCCAAAGCACAAGTTCCCCTAGTGCCCAATTAAAGGTGAGTGAATTCATTTGTACAAACAAATGTTTGGACCAACAAGGCCGGTGGTGACCATCCGGCCTAAAGGGTCGGATGGTCCCTGTCCCAGTGGCATCGTAGGTAAATACCTACCTTGCTTGCCCCTTATCCATATACTAACAAACCTAATGAAGTGAGATCTGAAGAAGGGGTAGTTTGTATAGTGATACTTCATAAACCCCGAAACGCGTCATCCTTCTATGAATAAAATACTTACCTTTTTAAATCATTACTCGAGTGAGCGCGTTCACTTACCTACATTGGTAGAACCAATATCGTAGTATACTGAAACATCAGTACCTCACTAAAACCAGTGCAAACAGAGAGTACAGCGCATGCGCCGTCCAGCAATCACATGGCGTATGTGCAAGATTTCAGAGCTAGTGACATGGGACAGCAGAAGGGTCATGAAATCAAGACAGAGGAGAAGGCGAAGGGCAGGATTTATAGGGATGAATCGGAGCAGTTTCCCTAAAAGGGACAGTCCACATCAATAGACATATATTTGCCCAATGACTTTAAAGGATGTCCATCAGGCCCAAAATACCTCCAAAGCCAATGATAAAGCCATGTAGGGGATTCCGATAGAAACATAACATTGAAGCAATGTATGGATAGATTTACCTGCAAGTGCTGTGTCTGCAGCATGGCAGACATATCTAACAAATATGGCTGATTTCTACATCGTTTTGCCAGTTTGTAACCCCAAGTATATTTTTGCTTCTGTTAAAGGACCCTACGTGGCACCATTTGTTTGGGAGACGTTTGGGACCTGACAGACTCCCTTACTCAGCATGCGCAGTCGGCTCTAACAGGGTCTCACTATCAGAGCCGACTGCGCAGGCATCAGACATGACGAAGAAAGAAGATGACAGACAAGGGGAGGAGGCAGATGAAGAAGAAGGACGTCCCCATTGCTGCCGAGACCTCATTAGCATACCGGTAAGTACCTGTATTTCTAAGGAACGGCGCGACGGAGACCACATCTAAAGGTAGGAGACGAATAGCCTTTCTTAAGGCTATTCCAACGACGTAATTAGAAAAAAAGTTGCTTTAATGGTAGAATCCCTTTAAGGAGTTCCTTGTTCTTCACACCTACCACCCTCATTTAAGTATTCTCAGGGAGCCTTAATCATACTTGGTAACTTTCTCAAATGTCTGGGAGACTCCTTCATGTGGCGGAATGGGCCTTCATACACATATCATGCTCCTGGTCATGATACATGATATGGGTACAAAGAATGAGAACATGAATTCCAAGTAGCCGGTTCTACAAGTAGACCAAACGTAGATCGGAACACCAAGGAGTCCGTGGGTCCATGGGAACCACGACATAATCATTTGTCCAAAACAGATCCCTAAATTTTTGGATCTTCTGGAATCGGAAACTTTTGGGAACACTGTGGTGAATTTGATTTCTTCACATCTACCTGTCAATATGGCGGAAGGAAACCCATACAAACACATTCCATGAAGACCTCAGGGCTGACCATTGAGCCACCATGCTGTCATGTAGGATGGATCTTCTGCAGATTTCACCGGTTGCAACACATAGGGTAGAATCCACTGCAGAATGGATACTGCTATATATACAGCCCGAGGAATATGCAGTATCGCTGCAATATAGTTAAAACATAATACTGCAATTGCTCAAATAATACTGCCATACAATGCTAAATATCATTGAATAGAATTAGTTTATTCCTTGGCTGCCCATCTTCTGAGGTCCCCAAGTAAATGAGGGCCCCAGGCAAATTTCCCAGTTTTCCACTCCATAAAATGATCCCTGGTCCATCTCTAAATATTCTGAATGTTATTGCAGTAAGATATAGAAAGCAGATGCAGAAACAAGCTGTAAGCATCCTATTCTAAGATGGCGAGGCAGAGAAAAGAGATAACGCCAAAATGCTTATCCATCTCATTCTTATACATTAGACTCTCTGTATCACTCCTTCTGCTTCACTCCAAGTCTTTCCAAACCTCTGCAAATATCCTTTTATCTCCTGTTCTCTATCTGTCTTGGATTCCTCCTCGCACCGCACTGCAGTATACATCTGTACTGGAGCAGGTAATACATGCCATGAGGTTATTAAAGATGTTACTCCTTAGAGCACCTTCAGAGCATATGGAAGGGCATTAAATAAACCGCATACTCTTAAAGGGGTAGTCCAGGTCCAAATGCAGTTTTGAAACTGATGACTTATACACAAAATAGGATGGGATAGGATAGGACATCTGTATCTGATCTGCCAGTGTTACTTTAATGGGACAGCCTAATGCCTGCAGGTGACAGTGTGAGCATTCTTAACTCTTCATATGCTGTGATGTCACAGTGTACGCAGCGATCTTCTTGTGTTTGCATTGTCCCTGTGTTATAATGTTATAGTGGTCATTATCCCTGCGCTATGACATCACTGTGTGTATTATCCCTGTACTGTGACATCACTGTGTGTATTATCCCTGTACTGTGACATCACTGTGTATATTATCCCTGTACTGCGACATCACTGTGTGTATTATCCCTGTACTGTGACATCACTGTGTGTATTATCCCTGTACTGTGACATCACTGTGTGTATTATCTCTGTACTGTGATATCACTGTGTGTATTATCCCTGTACTGTGACATCACTGTGTGTATTATCCCTGTACTGTGACATCACTGTGTGTATTATCCCCGTACTGTGACATCACTGTGTGTATTATCCCCGTACTGTGACATCACTGTGTGTATTATCCCTGTACTGTGACATCACTGTGTGTATTATCTCTGTACTGTGACATCACTGTGTGTATTATCCCTGTACTGTGACATCACTGTGTGTATTATCCCTGTACTGTGACATCACTGTATTATCCCTGTACTGTGACATCACTGTGTATATTATCCCTGTACTGTGACATCACTGTGTGTATTATCTCTGTACTGTGACATCACTGTGTGTATTATCCCTGTACTGTGACATCACTGTGTGTATTATCCCTGTACTGTGACATCACTGTGTATATTATCCCTGTACTGTGACATCACTGTATGTATTATCCCTGTACTGTGACATCACTGTGTGTATTATCCCTGTACTGTGACATCACTGTGTATATTATCCCTGTACTGTGACATCACTGTGTGTATTATCCCTGTACTGTGACATCACTGTGTGTATTATCCCTGTACTGTGACATCACTGTGTATATTATCCCTGTACTGTGACATCACTGTATGTATTATCCCTGTACTGTGACATCACTGTGTGTATTATACCTGTACTGTGACATCGCTGTGTGTATTATCCTTGTACTGTGACATCACCGTGTATATTATCCCTGTACTGTGACATCACTGTGTATATTATCCCTGTACTGTGACATCACTGTATGTATTATCCCTGTACTGTGACATCACTGTGTGTATTATACCTGTACTGTGACATCACTGTGTGTATTATCTCTGTACTGTGACATCACTGTGTGTATTATCCCTGTACTGTGACATCACTCTGTGTATTATCTCTGTACTGTGACATCACTGTGTGTATTATCCCTGTACTGTGACATCACTGTGTGTATTATCCCTGTACTGTGACATCACTGTATTATCCCTGTACTGTGACATCACTGTGTGTATTATCCCTGTACTGTGACATCACTGTGTGTATTATCCCTGTACTGTGACATCACTGTGTGTATTATCCCTGTACTGTGACATCACTGTATTATCCCTGTACTGTGACATCACTGTGTGTATTATCCCTGTACTGTGACATCACCGTGTGTATTATCCCTGTACTGTGACATCACTGTGTGTATTATCTCTGTACTGTGACATCACCGTGTATATTATCCCTGTACTGTGACATCACCGTGTGTATTATCTCTGTACTGTGACATCACCGTGTATATTATCCCTGTACTGTGACATCACTGTGTGTATTATCCCTGTACTGTGACATCACTGTGTGTATTATCCCTGTACTGTGACATCACTGTGTGTATTATCTCTGTACTGTGACATCACTGTGTGTATTATCTCTGTACTGTGACATCACTGTGTATATTATCCCTGTACTGTGACATCACTGTGTGTATTATCCCTGTACTGTGACATCACTGTGTGTATTATCTCTGTACTGTGACATCACTGTGTGTATTATCTCTGTACTGTGACATCACTGTATTATCCCTGTACTGTGACATCACTGTGTGTATTATCCCTGTACTGTGACATCACTGTGTGTATTATCCCTGTACTGTGACATCACTGTGTGTATTATCTCTGTACTGTGACATCACTGTATTATCCCTGTACTGTGACATCACTGTGTGTATTATCCCTGTACTGTGACATCACTGTGTGTATTATCCCTGTACTGTGACATCACTGTGTGTATTATCCCTGTACTGTGACATCACTGTGTATATTATCCCTGTACTGTGACATCACTGTGTATATTATACCTGTACTGTGACATCACTGTGTGTATTATACCTGTACTGTGACATCGCTGTGTGTATTATCCCTGTACTGTGACATCACTGTGTGCATTATCCCTTTACTGTGACATCACTGTATGTATTATCCCTGTACTGTGACATCACTGTATGTATTATCCCTGTACTGTGACATCACTGTATGTATTATCCCTGTACTGTGACATCACTGTGTGTATTATCCCTGTACTGTGACATCACTGTGTGTATTATCCCTGTACTGTGACATCACTGTGTATATTATCCCTGTACTGTGACATCACTGTATGTATTATCCCTGTACTGTGACATCACTGTGTGTATTATACCTGTACTGTGACATCGCCGTGTGTATTATCCCTGTACTGTGACATCACCGTGTATATTATCCCTGTACTGTGACATCACTGTATGTATTATCCCTGTACTGTGACATCACTGTGTGTATTATCTCTGTACTGTGACATCGCTGTGTGTATTATCCCTGTACTGTGACATCACTGTGTGTATTATCCCTGTACTGTGACATCGCTGTGTGTATTATCCCTGTACTGTGACATCACTGTGTGTATTATCCCTGTACTGTGACATCACTGTGTGTATTATCCCTGTACTGTGACATCACTGTGTGTATTATCCCTGTACTGTGACATCACTGTGTGTATTATCCCTGTACTGTGACATCACTGTGTGTATTATCCCTGTACTGTGACATCACTGTGTGTATTATCCCTGTACTGTGACATCACTGTGTGTATTATCCCTGTACTGTGACATCACTGTGTGTATTATCCCTGTACTGTGACATCACTGTGTGTATTATCCCTGTACTGTGACATCACTGTGTGCATTATCTCTGTACTGTGACATCACTGTGTGTATTATCCCTGTACTGTGACATCACTGTGTGTATTATCCCTGTACTGTGACATCGCTGTGTGTATTATCCCTGTACTGTGACATCGCTGTGTGTATTATCTCTGTACTGTGACATCGCTGTGTGTATTATCCCTGTACTGTGACATCACTCTGTGTATTATCTCTGTACTGTGACATCACTGTGTGTATTATCCCTGTACTGTGACATCACTGTGTGTATTATCCCTGTACTGTGACATCACTGTGTGTATTATCCCTGTACTGTGACATCACTGTGTGTATTATCCCTGTACTGTGACATCACTGTGTGTATTATCCCCGTACTGTGACATCACTGTGTGTATTATCCCCGTACTGTGACATCACTGTGTGTATTATCCCTGTACTGTGACATCACTGTGTGTATTATCTCTGTACTATGACATCACTGTGTGTATTATCCCTGTACTGTGACATCACTGTGTGTATTATCCCTGTACTGTGACATCACTGTGTGTATTATCCCTGTAATGTGGCATCTCTATGTGACTTTGCATTATCCCAATGTGTAAAGGAGTCCAATATAATTGTACATTTTCAGGTTACGAGCTACCTGTTTAAGGTGGTCATGGTAGAGTGAGACCCTTTTACAAGCTTTGCTATGTGGCCCCCATAGTTACTTGTTATGCCCCTGCCCCTTAATTGTAGGCAGGACACAGCCAGAGATTTCCCCTACAGGTGAAGTGTGGTATTACAAAACACTGATTTATCTGCAGCTTTGAATACCCTAGTGCTGGATTTGCACATTACAGTGATTCTTCTCTCTGGCAGAGCTGTGTATACTGATTTTATAGTCATATTGCCTGGGTCCTGTCCTATAGGTTCTGGCAGATGTCATGTACATAGCGCTATACTCTCCAAGAACCACTGCTTTTATGGAGGCATTTAGCATGTGATGGAGGGGCCTTACTATATCATGGACGTAATATACAGTATAAGTGACTAAGCTGCAGTCTTAGGACTGTAAATATCTAATATTCGCTACCATGTGTGTCCATGGTGTAACGTCCTTTTACAGTAGATGGCTGCACAATGAAATATAGAAAATAGAGAAGACAAACATATACCTAAACATGCAAAGCGGATTCTACTAATATCCAAAGTGTCACGAAATTTGCTTGTGAAATAACCAGCAAATACTGTATGTAAATACCAAAACAGCACCCAGTGCCCGAAAGGTATGTGCTACCTGTCCCTGCTCATGTTACTATAGGACTCCGGAATACAGGACTGCAAGTCCTTGGAAAGCAATAGCTGTGAAAGGGAAAGGGCGAATTACTATCTTTATATATGATTGTCCATGGATATAGGATACAAGGATATAGAAGGATATAAGCATCCACCAATATATCCTGGGAATATATTCCTAGTTTGGGAACAATATGGGGAATTCATGTAAGGCTGAGGCACTACGTTGTGAAAATGCCCCTTTTTTGTTGCAGATTTTGCTGTGTTTTTTGAAGCCAAGGCCAGGAAATCTCTAGGAAGTTCTTCTACTTCGCCCTTCTGCTCAATCCACTCCTGGTTTTGGCTCAAATCAAAAAAATCTGCAACAAAAAAACTGCAACGTGGGGTCTTATCCTACAGCAGTAGATGAGTGTAAACGTAGCACCTCTTTGTTGTACTAACCTCTCTTGCGCCGAGGATACATTACACTGTTGGCTCTACTTTCGTACCCTTTTTATAAAAGTGGACGGAGCTGGGAATAGTCCAAGGTGGGCCAGGGGGTTGTCTCAACCTGACAAATTGAGTTATACCTATCGTGAGTTACACCTGAACTCTACGCCTGTTCCTGACTGATGTAGACTTCAGTTCTGGCACATGGGAGTGCACCTGAATTATTTAGAGGCTCAGTACTTTTCCTCTTTTCTTTCAATCCACTCTTGGTTTTGGCTTCCGAAACTGCATCAAACAAGCTGAATGTTTAGTTCTACCCTAAAGAAGGAACATGGTTGCATTGTTCTTAAAAACGTGACACTTTGGTCATGGGCTGTGTTTGGTATTGAAGTCCGGCCTCAGATGAGTTAGGTTTAGCTGCAATACTAAATACATCCTATAAATATCACTATGGTTTTTAGCTGCCAAAAAATCCAGCAGTGAGCAATTTTTGTGCAACTAGAAGTCCCAGTAGCAGCACCCACAGGTGCAGGACTGTCAGGGAGACGCAGCACTCTTTGGTCACATGATGGGATTTGCAGCCTCAAGTTGCCATGTAGCCCTAGCCTTAAAGGGATATTCCCATCTCAAGGATTCTATCTATACTGGTATCTTATGTAAATTGAAGACTTTTCCTAAATTGCTTTCTCTATGCTGCTTTGTTTGCCTGCTATGTGACATTATTCCTCCCATTGTTTACACATTGTTTTCATGGAGCATGACCAGTCTGATGCCAGTCTCTGCTGTCTGAGGGGGGCTGAGTGCTCTCACTATTATATACAGCTCTGCCTGCAGGAAAATCAGTTCAGCTAATTGCAGTTTGCTGATAAAGCCTTGTCTGTTATTTCAGTTAGGATAGCAACTGTAGTTCAGAGCCAAAGTGAGAACCAGTACTAGATATACCAATTTAAATGGTCAACATGGCACCGTGTGTTCAACACCCCTGGGCTACACCAACTCCAACCTCACAATAGTGTTCACCAGAGCCCCAGATCGTGGGGATGGACTTGGCTGCACTGCTGGGTGGAGCGGCATGGGTTGGGAAATGCCAAATACACAGCGCACCACAAATCACGGTAAACCAGACACTGAGATCTCTTACCAGCAGATGTTTCGGGTTGAGGTGTAGGTCTAAGGATCCAGAAAGGCTGAAGCAGGTGGTCAGCAGGTGGCGACAGAGAGTAAATCATAGTTGTATGGTCTGGGTTGTCAACAAGGGGAAACGCAGTACAGTGGGAAATCCAAACGGTAGCGTAGAAGAAAATGGTGTTCAGGAAGCAGAGGTCTAAAGGCAAGCCGAGGTCATAAACAGGAACAAGGTACAGTACAAAAGCACTGGACAAAAAAGTTGGACTTTTCGATATGACAGAGTCTCCAAACGAAGCCTTATTTGTATGTCCATTCCACCCCTTTAGACCCTTCACAATACAAACCTCATGTACATTGTCTACTAGGGTTGAGCCGATCTTGAGATTTCAGGATCGCTTTTAAAATCCGATCATTTTCCAGTCGATCCCGATCATGAAATTTGCTCGATCGCCGATCGGGAACCGATCTTTCCCAATCCCGATCGCTCAACCCTATTAATGATATATACATGAATGGGAGTGAGCCGATCTTGAGATAACCTCCAACCTCGATCCCGCCGGAAAAGATCGGGATCGGAATTCCTATCGTGATCGTGAAATTTACTCGATCGCCCATCAGAATCCGATCTTTTTCAACCCTATTGTCTACACTTTATTCAGGCATGTATATTAAACAGACAAATACAAAAATTCCAGATCCCGAGTCGATGGAGGATTTTTTCCCCTGTTTGATGAATATATGTTACATCCCAACCATCCACAATTCCTAGAACACACAAGAACATACAAGAATTCTCTCCCAACCTTCCAGGAGATGTGTTTAATCTTTAGATTCCTCTTAAGGGATTTTTCTGTAACTGCAGAGGTGCATTATCCCGAGTGGTTTCAATCTATCAAATATGAATTGTTTACAGGAGAAAAGGTTTCGGTGCTTCAAGTTTTTTCTCTTTTTTTTTTCCAGTAAAATAATAGTAAAAAACACATTGAAGGTTTTACAATTCTGCAGCAGTTCCATCCTGACATCAGCCACAGTAAACTCTCTTAATGGACTCTCAATTGCAAATCATTTTTTAGAAATCTGCTCGGCAGTGTGTTTTACACAATATTTATGGCTCTGTCTTCCCATTACATAAGCAGTTATTTTAGCTTTTAAACAGCAGTTTACAGAGGCCACAAATTTCGGCGCTCCGGCGCTATGATTAGCAAGACTGTATTTTTCTAGGTCATTACAGAAAGTAATGCAGACACAAATACATTTATTTTATCTGCCACCCCCACAACTGTACCTTTATTTTCCTCCATCAACCTTGACTTATTTAGGGTTTGCTTTTTCAGGTTTTAGAAAATTAGAGCAGTGAATATAAAGCAGCACTTAGTGCGACTCTGTACTATTACCCGTGTATATATTAACAAGGGAATCATTTTAAATGTTTTTCAACTTTTTTTTTTCTAAGGTCACAGCTAGTTCAAGCCTTAAAGACATGGGTCGGTACTTGTTTTTTGTTTTAAAGATGAAAGATACAGTGTAGTATAATTGTTTCCTTAATGGGAGTCTGATACCAGATACTAGAATATCAACTCAGCTCTGCAGATAGATAGGTTATAGTCACCAGGTCCCAGCATAACAATGCAGCCCTGCAAATAGATAGGTTACAGTCACCGGGTCCCAGCATAACATTGCAGCCCTGCAGATAGATAGGTTAGGGTCACCAGACCCCAGCATATCACCCCAGCCCCACAGATAGATAAGTTACAGTCACCAGGTCCCAGCATAAGACCCCAGCCCTGCAGGTAGATAGGTTAGTGTCAACAGTACCCAGCATAACAATGCAGCCCTACAGATAGATAGGTTAGTGTCACCAGATCCCAGCATATCACCCCAGCCCCACAGATAGATAAGTTACAGTCACCAGGTCCCAGCATAAGACCCCAGCCCTGCAGATAGATAGGTTAGTGTCACCAGATCCCAGCATATCACCCCAGCCCTGCAGATAGATAGGTTAGGGTCAGCAGAATCCAGCATATCAACCCAGCCCTGCAGATAGATAGGTTAGGGTCAGCAGAATCCAGCATATCAACCCAGCCCTGCAGATAGATAGGTTAGTGTCACCAGATACTAGCAAATCAACGCAGCGATAGGTTAGGGACACCTGAATTAATTAGTGTTTTCCCCTTGTGACTCGCTGCCTTTGTTGCCCATTTATTGTCTTTTTTGTCCATATGTAAATGAGCAATTTAGATCCACAAGGGCATTGCTATTGCTGCAAAGAGGTGACAAATACCTCATTGCTCCAAAGAGCTCATCTACATATTGACAAAAAGGTGTTGTCATGAAAACAGAGGCAGCGATTTACAAGGGGAAAACAGTGTATGATTCAGGTGACACTAACCTATCTATCTGCAGGACTGGGGTGATATGCTGGGTCTGGTGAGACTAACCTATCTATCTGCAGGACTGGGGTGATATGCTGGGTCTGGTGACAGTAACCTATCTATCTGCAGGACTGGGGTGATATGCTGGGGTCTGGTGACAGTAACCTATCTATCTGCAGGACTGGGGTGATATGCTGTGGTCTGGTAACACTAACCTATCTATCTGCAGGGCTGGGGTGATATGCTGGTTCTGGTAACACTAACCTATCTATCTGCAGGGCTGGGTGATATGCTGGTTCTGGTAACACTAACCTATCTATCTGCAGGGCTGGGTGATATGCTGGTTCTGGTAACACTAACCTATCTATCTGCAGGGCTGGGTGATATGCTGGTCCTGGTGACAGTAACCTATCTATCTGCAGGACTGGGGTGATATGCTGGTTCTGGTAACACTAACCTATCTATCTGCAGGGCTGGGGTGATATGCTGGTTCTGGTAACACTAACCTATCTATCTGCAGGGCTGGGTGATATGCTGGTTCTGGTGACCCTAACCTATCTATCTGCAGGACTGGGGTGATATGCTGGTTCTGGTGACACTAACCTATCTATCTGCAGGGCTGGGTGATATGTTGGGTTCTGGTGACACTAACCTATCTATCTGTAGGGCTGCATTGTTATGCTGGGTACTGGTGACACTAACCTATCTATCTGCAGGTCTGAGTTGATATCCTGCATTGTGGTGATCCTAACCTATTTATCTTTGGCGCTGGGATGATATGCTGAGTTTTGGTGACAGACTCGCTTTAATAAAGTCCAGTGGGATAACATTTCTTGGCAATGGGATAAAAATGAAATAAACATTACCTCTATCATTACCAAGAAAGATCACTCCGCCACTTCAGCTCTGTGGCCAATGATTGGTAAAGCAATCATTTCCTCCATCTTGAGAAGGATCAGGAAGTAGAGAGCAGTAGGGACCGGGGAAGTGACAACATGGCTGTGGCAGACATTGGTGAGATGGATATTGCTTATTGCATGCCTTCTTTTAACCCATTCTGCCCTTTTTCCAAAAATTTCCAGAAAACATCTCAAAGCCTCAGTTGTCTCAAATGGGTCAAATACTGTTCATTTATATAAATGATACAATCAATGTATATGTTCATCTCTAACTCTCTAGACCAAATGAGAAGTCTCCCATTATGGTAGTAGATTTGTCCACATATGACATCCCATCTGGTGATTGTTTACCCCATAAAGCCCTTTCCATGGGCAAATGACTAGTAGTGTATTTCCTCCATAGACAAGACCGCATGGTGTGCCTGTATGGTATTGTATGGATATAGCACTAGACTGCTATGTGTTTGCACGCTGTGTTTTTTGCAGTCACATGACCTCTCGCGTGATGAGTCGTTCTTTTAGCGGGATGATTATGGGCTACAATGTATTCAGCTAGAAAGGTTCAGAAGTTAATAGGCTTGCAAATCATTATATTATAGCAATACTGTCCACATGGTTTAGCACATGCATATAACACTAAACGACCGGATTGCATTATAGTGTTTTATAGTGTCGATGTATTCCAGTAATCTCATTTTCTTTCGGGTAATCTTACCTGGCATTGAGTGAGGAGCCCAGATAAATCTATGGCAGGTGCAGCATAGAGGAGCGAGCGAGGCGCACGATGGAGTCAGTGACTTCCCATAAATACACAGATGCTAATTTAATTACAGGTGCAATTCCACCGATACATTGAAGACGTCCGTTATGTCTGGTATGGCGGCAGTAACAAAGTCATGTACAATATATGGATGTTTTACTAAGCAAATGCATTAGAAGGTAAAAGTAACCCCTGACGATATATGTCACAATAGAATATGGGGCGGATTTATTAAGACTATCGTATAGTATAGCAGTCTTTATCAACTGATGTGCTGGCATGAGACGTGCAAAATTTGCTAAGAAGGATCTTACAGTATTTGTGATTAGTTACTAGTTTGTAACGTGGGAAGAATATGCAAATATGACTTCCATGATGTAATTAGGAAGCCAGTGCCTCAAGAATGTACACCAATAGAGGGCGCTCACTGGGAATGTGTAAGTCTATCTTGTAATTAGGAAGACAGAGTCTCAGTCAAGCAAACCAATAGAGGTCAATAGAGGTCATGCCGACCTGGGGGGCGTGGCTTGCGCTTGAAGACGACCGGCCGCATGTAGCTGGAGCTCCGTGCCGGGCCTTCATTAATCCTGCTATCCAGCCTGCTTACCTCAGACCCCGGGTCACTATTGCTGCGGTACACATCCCCTAGCCGGTCCTCTCGTCTCCGACCCCTCACGGCAGCGTTCTAGGAGCTGGGAGAGCCAAAAGCATCTGCGTCCTGCTCCCAACACGTGTGGCCGATGGCCATCTTACGGCCCCTGGGCGGTGGCGCGGTGCTTCCATCTGGCCTGCGGCTCCTGATGGAGCGGACCCACTGCGTTCTGCGGACATCCAGCCCTCCGCTTCTGCTCACTCCTAGGGCCTCCTCTGCTGTGTCTACATTCTGGCGAGTGGAGCTCCGTTGGGGACCTGGCCTGCCTGAGATCTGTCTCCCCCCCCCCCCCTCCACGTGGATGGTCGCCATTTTCCAGCCCCTACCCCTGGCTTGTGTAAGAGGGCTGTGACGGTTTGCCTTCATCTTTATTGTTCCTAACATCATGCCGACCTTCTCAGAGGCCTTTGTTTGCAATGATGTTACCAGGTACACTGGCTTCCTAATTACATCATGGAAGTCAGATTTGCAACTCCACACACCTAAATGGTGGTTCTCTCCCTATGGAGTGACGATATCCCCTCAACCCTAGTTTGTAACGAGCAGGATTCATTACTAGAGATGAGCGAACAGTGTTCTATCGAACACATGTTCGATCGGATATCAGGGTGTTCGCCATGTTCGAATCGAATCGAACACCGCGTGGTAAAGTGCGCCAAAATTTGATTCCCCTCCCACCTTCCCTGGCGCCTTTTTTGCACCAATAACAGCGCAGGGGAGGTGGGACAGGAACTACTACACCGGGGGCATTGAAAAAAATTGGAAAAAGTCATTGGCTACCGAAATCAGGTGACCTCCATTTTAGACGAATAGTGGATTTCAAATCCGGGTCATATGAGAATGTGAACTTTGTGACTATGAGACAGGGATAGCTGTACAGGCAGGAATAGCTAGGGATAACCTTTATTTAGGGGGGAATGTTATTAAAAATAACTTTTTGGGGCTCTATCGGGTGTGTAATTGTGATTTTTGTGAGATAAACTTTTTCCCATAGGGATGCATTGGCCAGCGCTGATTGGCCGAATTCCGTACTCTGGCCAATCAGTGCTGGCCAATGCATTCTATTAGCTTGATGAAGCAGAGTGTGCACAAGGGTTCAAGCGCACCCTCGGCTCTGATGTAGGAGAGCCGAGGGTGCACTTGAACCCTTGTGCACCCTCGGCTCTGCTACATCAGAGCCGAGGGTGCGCTTGAACCCTTGTGCACACTCTGCTTCATCAAGCTAATAGAATGCATTGGCCAGCGCTGATTGGCCAATGCATTCTATTAGCCCGATGAAGTAGAGCTGAATGTGTGTGCTAAGCACACACATTCAGCTCTACTTCATCGGGCTAATAGAATGCATTGGCCAGCGCTGATTGGCCAGAGTACGGAATTCGGCCAATCAGCGCTGGCTCTGCTGGAGGAGGCGGAGTCTAAGATCGCTCCACACCAGTCTCCATTCAGGTCCGACCTTAGACTCCGCCTCCTCCAGCAGAGCCAGCGCTGATTGGCCGAATTCCGTACTCTGGCCAATCAGCACTGGCTAATGCATTGTATTGGCGTGATGAAGCAGTGCTGAATGTGTGTGCTTAGCACACACATTCAGCTCTACTTCATCGGGCTAATAGAATGCATTGGCCAATCAGCGCTGGCCAATGCATTCTATTAGCGTGAACTGAGTTTGCACAGGGGTTCTAGTGCACCCTCGGCTCTGCTACATCAGATTGCTACATCTGATGTAGCAGTGCCGAGTGTGCATCAGATGTGTAGTTGAGCAAAACTGACTCAGCACTGCTAAGTCTCTGCATTCGCATAGGAATGCATTGGCCAGCCTTCAGCCAATCAGCGCTGGCTCTGCCGGAGGAGGCGGAGTCTAAGGTCGGACCTGAATGGAGACTGGTGTGGAGCGATCTTAGACTCCGCCTCCTCCAGCAGAGCCAGCGCTGATTGGTCGAGTTCCGTACTCTGGCCAATCAGCACTGGCCAATGCATTTCTATGGGGAAAAGTTAGCTTGCGAAAATCGCAAACTGACAGGGATTTCCATGAAATAAAGTGACTTTTATGCCCCCAGACATGCTTCCCCTGCTGTCCCAGTGTCATTCCAGGGTGTTGGTATCATTTCCTGGGGTGTCATAGTGGACTTGGTGACCCTCCAGACACGAATTTGGGTTTCCCCCTTAACGAGTTTATGTTCCCCATAGACTATAATGGGGTTCGAAACCCATTCGAACACTCGAACAGTGAGCGGCTGTTCGAATCGAATTTCGAACCTCGAACATTTTAGTGTTCGCTCATCTCTATTCATTACGATTTTTCCAAAAATTTCACGTATTTCATAAATTTCTGGATTTTTATGCAGTGCCCTTTGTTCTTTCCTGGATGACATCAGTTGGAGCAATCCATGTGATCCAAAGGCCCAAACACAAACTTCAGCATTCCCCCAGGAAGCTGGAAGGCACTTGAGAAGGGGATGATGCAGGGGACCGCAAGATAAGTGAGGGAAGGTGAATAATAGGCTGAAACCCCATGTTGTGGAAATGCAAATTTTTTTGTTGCAGATTTTGCTGAGGTTTTCTGAGCCAATGCCAAGAATGGCTTCAAAAGGAATGGAAAATATATAGGAGCTCTTATACTCCAGTATGAACAGGAGGTCAAGCTGACAATGTAAGTGTATGAGAAACAGATGACAGCTGTAATAGACTTGCATTGTGAGAATGATCTCCATTTCATACAGGGAACAGTGGGTGCATAATAGGAGCACAGAAGAGGTCAGTGCTCCAGAAGAGAGCACATAACTCTATAATAAAGTTGCCACTAAGTTATACAATAACCTTACACTACAAGCTGGCTAGTTTTCAAACGTGGGGGCCAATTTTTTTTTTCATTATAGAGTCTCGGGAATCGTGACTTGTATCATCAATTTTTAAAGTGTATTTGTTAAAACCAGACAGTGTAGCATGACACTTTTTCTGATCTATTTTCATGTTCTAATTGTAGATTTTTTTTAATTCTTATTTTTGTACATGAGTATGAGCTATGGTATCATCTACTGTCAGTAGTGGATTCAATGATGGTGTTATGTGGTGTTATCTATAGAGGTAATATCTTCAATTGTAATGCTAATAAAGGTGTTTTAATGTCTCTGCCTGCTCGGGTCACTGCGCCGCCCTCTGCTCGCATGCTGCGGTGCAGGAGGCGTGTGCAGTTTGATTCCTTGCTTAGAGTTTTTGGTTGCACTGTGTGAACACAGCTCTAGTTTGGTAATTGATTTTCCACCACATCCATCTGCTTTCACCTTCATTTGCCTCTGCTCCTCTAATGGTTAAATTTAGTCTTGTGATTGACATCTGGCCTTCCTATCAGGTCCAGGTCAGGTTCATCCTCCCTATTTATTCTTGGCTCACATTCACATTGGTGCTTGCTATTGCTTTGTGCGTGCTGGCTTTTCTCTCGCTGTTTATTCTTGTATTCTGGTTCTTGACCTCTGGCTTTCCCTATTGACTATTCTTTGGATTTCGATTTTGACACTGCATTGCTCGACTGTTACTGACCCCTGGCTAGCTGACTTCCCTTGTTGTTGTTTGTCTTGTCCACATTTTGTGTGTCACGTATTTAGGAAGGGTTTTGTCGTCCAGTTGTCGCCTATTACCTAGGATAGGACCGGCAAGCAGGAAGGGACAGTGGGGGGTTTCAGACCAGGGCTCACTGTCTCTGGTGCCCCTTCCTCCAGGGTTCATCTACAGCACTTGGGATCTGCTGTCTGGCACTTCCCTTATAGGTGTTCTATTGTTATTGTATCTGCTTTGTCTTTGACGTCTCGATTTTATTTCTCTAAATTTGTCACATGAGCTGTTACTGATACATATGCATAAATATGCAAAATTATTTTATGTAAATGGTCCATGTAAATAATTCATTATTGTTCTATATTAGAGATTTCAGCCAAAAGGGTAAACTAAACGCGGATAAAAAAAGATGTATATCTGGGAAATCGGAAAATACATATCCCTTGTGTGTCCCCATTTATGGACTCCATATCCTTACGCTAGGTGGATATGTATCATTTCAATGAGGATATTGACGAGAATACAACAAATGCCATCTCCGCTTTTTTTTACATTATTGTCTTTCCTTATACAATAAACACATCACGGGCAGGACGGCGGTTGACAAACATCGCTTTCCATCATTATTACCTGCACAAAACATAGACTGTAAGGTACACCGCCACTTGCTATGACAGATTATGAGGAAAATAGATTTTCCACAGTAGACACCCACACATTACAATGAGTCATTTCTGATGAAAATGATAGGGTGTTCTTAATATTTTCTTTAGTCTTATTTTGATATGACTGTCATATTTTCAGTACCGGATAAAAGTATGAACGTAACCTGTGCTTACAAGTAGAAGTTTGGTAGGCAGCAGTTTAATCAGCCATGTATAAGTCTAAGTCTCTGTTCACATTACCATTAGGGGGAATTTGATGGCAGATTTAGTGCAGGGGGCAGTCCTGTTCTTGGTCTATAACATATCCTTCATACATAGGATAGGGAATGGTTATGTAGGAGTTCTGCTCTATACGGTGTATAGTATGAGTGTTGGAAACAGCCCGTACAGCTGATCCATGCACACTGATCCCACACAATCAACATATAAAAAAAGGAAGAAGAGGTGAACAAGAAGAAGGTGGCGCTGGATAGCTTTCTCGCAGCACAGGAGACGCCCCCCAGTGCTTTTTGACAGCTGGGGACTGCCCCCAGTACTGCAAAAAAACTAGTTGATATATGAAGGAAAACCAGGATATCTAAGGAACGGCGGCACAGAGAAGACATCTAAAGGTAGGGGAAGAATAACCTTTCTTAAGGCTATTCCGATGTGGGTTTAGCTTAAAATGGGATTCTAATGATAGAGTCTAGAGATGAGCGAGTACTGTTCGGATCAGCCGATCCGAACAGCACGCTCCATAGAAATGAATGGATGCACCTGGTACTTCCGCTTTGACGGCGGCCGGCCGCTTAACCCCCCCCGCGTGCCGGATACGTCCATTCATTTCTATGCGAGCGTGCTGTTCGGATCGGCTGATCCGAACAGTACTCGCTCATCTCTAATAGAATCCCTTTAAAAAGCGGTTATCCACGGAAACCAGTGGACCCCATAGACTATAAAAAAAATACTTGCAGGACTTTTCTCTTCCTTTTTTCAAGCGGAGTCTGGGACAAATCCCCAAATAGAAACTAAAATCTGGTGTGAACACAGTCTTAGCTACTGCCAGACACCTCTGGGGTTGGTTTATTGCCCCTGAGATTTAGAAACGTTGAATCCAACTCGATCCATATCTTTCACAACATCAAGTGAGATTCATTGGATGGTGAACCATTTCCACGGAATATATTGAATATTGGATGACCTATATATTTCATTTCTTCCTCTTACTACCTGTATAGTTGCCCCGCCAAGAAAGTGAATTTCTCACAGACTCTATTGTGTCCGTATCTTATTGTGTTATCAATTTGTTTCCAGCGTTCAGATTGTAAGCCGTCAATATGCAGAGTCGGACAGGTCCAGTTTTCTTACAGACAGCATGGATACAGAAATCCTTACAACTTTGTAGGTCAAAAGTAAGAAGGAAAAACTCCCCAGAAACATTTGCAGAGTTTGTTGATAAAAGCTTTCTTGGCAGGAGTCCATTAACAACTGGTCTTTCTAGTCCTGCTCCATAATAATCCAATGATGGAAGGAGCAGTTATAAGCCATTGTGTACCTCAACATTTCATATTAAATTGTGCGGCCGACTCTCCGGATTGGCCGATGCTGAAATCCTTATTTCAGTGGCTGGCAAAGGAAGAAGGATTTTCAACAGACTTCTAATGGAAAATGCTATTTATCTTCCCAATAAATGCCACAGCTGTGCTAAACGGACCTATTGTAAGGCTCGGAACAAGCTAAAAATAATTTTGTTTGGTGTAGGCTGCAGTGGGGAAGTAAAGAGCGAAGGAAACAAGAAAGCCTGGAAGCGCTTTGTAAGGGAGGGATGAGCTCGGCCACTAAGCTATACAGTAGAGCAATGCTCTATAAGCCAAGACTGAGTATGAGATAAAACACCGGCAAACAGAAGCACAGAGACCGTATAGTAAGTAACCGGGGCTTAGTCTTTGGGGGATTTTTACATATGGTTATTGTTTTGGTCATGATGCTTATTGGTTTACTTTACAAGTTTTACAAACATCATAAATAGCCATGACTGGCTGCTTACATGATCCCCGCTCTACTTTATGTTGCTACAATATATTCGATTTGTAATTCATCTCTTAAAGGGATCGTGTCACACTGAAGATGCAGTCCTATCTGCGGGCAACATGGTATAGAGCAATGACTACAAAGACAAGATAGCTGGGCAAACTGATCTAAGGGGCAGTTTTGTTGGGGAAAAAAAAATCAGTCTAAGGCCAGAAAAAAATCGTGACGTTATACAATAACTGCAAAGTGGATGGGATTCATCCAAGGCCCAGATCACATCTGCGTTCGGCCCATTCTGCGTTTGGCTCACTTGAAAAATGCGGAGAGAAAAGTCTTGCAAGCAGCACTTTTCTCTTTGCATTTTTCATACCGAAACCAAATAGTCTATGGGGTCCACGGGTTTGCTTAGGAAACTGCTTTATTATGTGGATTAGTTTTCTGTTCAGGGGGTCCCCATTTCAACTCCTTGCAAACATCTGCCATATTACCGTAGTAGGGTCTTTAAATATGTTTCACCCAGTGGAAATTGGGGCAGTAATGCCCATGATCTGAGACATCTCTGATCAATGGTATTAACCCTATATAGACTGCTCATTTCACCCCTCCCACCCAATCCCAGTCCCCACCCTTCCTCCTACTTCTTTTTGCTGTTACGGCTAATCATTCGGCAAGGTGACCAGTTGGATTTATGACAGCCGGGAGCTTTCTGAAAAGGCAAGCCTCTATAGTTATGAAGTGGTATACAGTCGCATTACAGTCTATGGTGCAAGCGATCTAATAATCACAGGCAGGGCCGCCGATAGGGCAGTACTACTGGTACTGGCGTTAGGGGCCCGGCCAAATTGAAAAATGGGGGGGGCCCGGTTTTGGCCCGCCACCGTGTGCCGGCCCCCTGGCGCCCATAGCAGTCATTGTGTATGTCCTATTTCAACTCAGATCTGCATCCAGAGGACGCAGATCTGAGTTGAAGACATACGCGGCTGAAGCAAGGAGCTGACACAGGTCAATTCCTCGCTTCACCGCTGCGCGCCTCTCTCCCTGACACATATGCAGCTGAAGCGAGGAGCTGACCTGTGTCAGCTCCTCGCTTCGCTGCCGCCGCTGCTACTGGCTTGTAGACGCGATGTGACACAGGTCAGCTCCTTGCTTCGCTGCTGTGCGCCTCTCTCGCTGTCACATATACGGCTGAAGCGAGGAGCTGACCTGTGTCAGCTCCTCGCTTCGCCGCCTCCGCTACTGGCTTGTAGACGCCATGTGATGACGTCACATCGCGTCTATAACTGTGCGCCAGTGAGAGAGAGGCGCGCAGAGAGCTGCGAGGGAACGAAGGAGAAGGTAAGTCAGTCAGTGCAATGTGGAACGTGAAACTGGGGGCAGAGAGAGGACGGCATGACAATGGGGGCAGAGATGGAGGGACATGAATATGGGGGCAGAGATGGAGGAGACATGAATATGGGGGCAGAGATG
Organism: Leptodactylus fuscus; assembly: GCF_031893055.1. Lineage (NCBI taxonomy): Eukaryota > Metazoa > Chordata > Amphibia > Anura > Leptodactylidae > Leptodactylus > Leptodactylus fuscus. Next base: position 150,660,252 of record NC_134270.1, on the reverse strand, counting down.
GAGAGGACGGCATGACAATGGGGGCAGAGATGGAGAGGACGGCATGACAATGGGGGCAGAGATGGAGGGGACATGAGTATGGGGGTAGAGATGGAGAGGACGGCATGACAATGGGGGAAGAGATGGAGGGACATGACTATGGGGGCAGAGATGGAGAGGATGGCATAACAATGGGGGCAAAGATGGAGGGACATGAATATGGGGGCAGAGATGGAGGGGACATGAATATGGGGGCAGAGATGGAGAGGACGGCATGACAATGGGGGCAGAGATGGAGAGACATGAATATGGGAGCAGAGATGGAGGGGACATGAATCTGGGGGCAGAGATGGAGGGCATGAATCTGGGGGTAGAGATGGGGGACATGAAACAGGACAGAGATGGAGGGGACATGAAACTGGGGGCAGAGATGGAGGGGGGGACATGAAACTGGTGGCAGAAATGGATGGGCGGACATGAATCTGGGGGCAGAGATTGGGTGGGAGACATGAAACTGGGGGCAGATGAAGGGTGTATATGAAGCTGGGGGAGAGATAGAGGGGGGACATATAATGTACGGGTGACTGTAGGAGGATTATACTGTGTGCGGGCACATGAAAAATTAATGAGAATGGGTGGAGTCAACATAACAGTGGGTGGGGCTAAATTTGCCGCGGCGCGCACGAACATTTTGTCCCTCTTTTGGTTCTTCAAAAGTTGGGAGGTATGGGTACAGGGGGCAGTGGAAAGATGTTAGAAGGTGGACGGGGGGGGGGGGATTGTTGGGACATCAGGTGTGCGGCACTGCGGAGAGGGAACGTCTGGGGCAATAATATATAATATATAAGTTTTTAGCTGGAGAACTACAAAGCACACAAGACCTCCAAAGGTATGTGTGCTTTGTATTAATAATGATGTAGGCTGCTATGTTACTAGCATAGCAGCCTGTTTGGGGGTGGGACTTTCACTATAAAGGAGTGTTCACATTGCGTTTTTGGCCTCCCTTGCCGGGATACGTTGGTAACCAGTCACAATCAGCTCCCCACTTATCCCTGCACGGAGAACTGCAGGCCCCCCTTTTTTTTAATGGCCAGTTCTTCGTGCAGGGATAAGTTGACAGCTGATTCTGACTGGTTACCAACGTATCCCGGCAAGGGAGGCCAAAAACGCAATGTGAAAAAGCCCTGAGGATTTATTAAGAGGGCTCTTATAGATGGTGCTGGCTCTCTATAGGCGCTGTCACACGGAGCAGATATTACCTGCAAATAGAATCTGATTAAGCCTTGTAATGCTGCTAAATAAAGGGAAATGTAATACAGAATGGGTATGTCGCAAATTAAAGTAGTTTTAAAATGGCGGCGGGGGGGGGGGGGGCAGACACTTAGGCTGTATGGGGCCCCAAAATTCCTGATGGCGGCCCTGATCACAGGTTCAAGAGGGGGCTAAAAAAATATATAAAAATTCTAATTCAGCACCATTACCTAGAGTACATATTAAAATAAACTAACAAAATTAAAGATAAACCTAATGGGTATCCCCAAATCTGAAAATGCCTGAACTATAAAGGTATAAAAATATTTATCTCCTATGGTGAACACTGTTAAAGTTGTCGCTCTTATTATCTTTCACAGCCCCAAAAACCTGAATAAAAAGTGATCAAAACATCAAATAATCCCCACATTGATATAAAAGGAAATGATAGTTTTTGCTACAAAAACAGCCCTGCTTTTACATCGCTCTGTACCCAGGAACATAAAATCTTACAGGGGCCAGAATATGGGAGTGAAATAATTTTTTGCATGTTCAAAGTTTTTAGATTTTTGTAAATAATGCAAAAATTTTATAAATTTGGTATCGCTGGGAATGAACATGTCATTTTGCCTGCATAGTGAATGCCATAAAAACAAAACCTGTAAGAGAGTGGTGCGAATGCTGAATTTTTCTCCAGCTTCCTAGTACATCGTATAGATATTACATGGTGCCATCATGAATTACAATTTGTCCCACAAAAAATAAGTCCTAATATGGCTCAGTGAACAGCCAAAAACAAAGGTAATGGTGTTTGGAAGGGGGAAGAATGAAAAATGAAAATCCAAAAATACAAAATGGTTGTGATGGGGAGGGGGATTTCCACAATTTTTTAATGTCATATCCTTAGGATAGGCCATGAGGATCTGATCGATGGGTGGCAGATCAGATTTTTGTGGCCACTTGGCTTTGTGCCTGCTACAGTGGCAGACGCCATTACTGACTAGAGATGAGTGAACACTGTTTGGATCAGCCGTTCCGAACAGCACGCTCCCATAGAAATGAATGGAAGTGGCCGGCACGCGGGGGGTTATGCGGCCGGCCACCGGCAAAGTCTGAGTGCCAGGTGCTTCCATTCATTTCTATGGGAGCGTGCTGTTCGGATCGGCTGATCCAAACAGTGTTCGCTCATCTCTATTACTGACACTTACCTCCCATTGAAGTCAATGGGTGTTGAGTTGCAGTATTGGAGCCCAACCATATATAGCCAAATGTTCCCGACTCTGTGCAGTGAATATTACAGGTGTCAAAAGGGACCACCTACCTGTATCCCATAGATCAAATATTTATGGCCTATCCTAAAAATCCTAAAGAATCCTGGGCAACCCCTTTAAATCTTATGGTGGTCTTATTAGTGATTGACAGCCTACCCCGTATAAGTGTACATTCAGAGATAACTGACTAGGACCGCCCACTGGACTCCTAAGCATGGAGCATGCAGAGATTTAGTTTATATATCACTAGTCGGTTTTTGCTCCCAATACTAGTAGCTTCATAGAAACCATTATAAAACCAGTTTACTATTTTTTTCCATATTGCAGAAAGCACTTTGTGCTTTAGGGCTGAGTAGACTTTCTTTTATAAGGCACTTAGATTATTATATACTGTAGATGAGCCGTAACATTTACTTTAAAGCTTTGCTGCCCTTTACTGCAATGTCTGTCCGATACAGTAGAATTATATGATGGAAGTGCTTTAATGCATTAAACCAAATTCTCGTGTATATAGTACATGTGCCTAATGACATACATTTCCCTTATGGTATTTTTTTCCTTATGTTTTTTTTTTTATAGTAAGTGCTATCCAGTGTGTGCTATACCATGACTGTCATTTCATAGAGGCCGGTTACCTTATCCACAAAGAAGTCTTTCCCACCAGTTATCAGAGCGTAGATTGATATCTTCCGCTTCACACAGTGCTGGATGTTTGCATCTTATATGACAAGCCTTGTTCCTTCTAGCCAAGCACTAAGCCAAGTAGACATGGCGTGCATCCCTTGGGGTAGGTGTCACAAGCTGATAAGCCACATGGGGGTTGCTATTCTCACCAGCCAAGGGAATTTTGTGTTAGGTTAGTAATATCTTTGGAAGGCATTCTGCTTAGTGGATTGTAATTTAGAACTTTTATAGGAACCAATGCATTTAATAGGAACTTATAAGGGTGATTTGGGAAACTAAACCACAGACGTGTCCTTATGGACTGGGGAATTATATTGTCTCAAATTGCTCTGCTGTAAAATCTTTTACATTTATACTTGCTCAGCTCCTGTACTTCCAGCACTGGTGCAGTTCTTAAGTGAATACACCTCGGCTTCAGTGCGCATGCGCTGGACCTTTATACTTGCTCAGCTCCTGTACTCACAGCACCGGTGCAGTTCTTAAGTGAATACATCTAGGATTCAGTGCGCATGTGCTGGACCTTTATACTTGCTCAGCTCCTGTACTCCCAGCACTGGCGCAGTTCTTAAGTGAATACACCTAGGATTCAGTGCACATGCGCTGGACCTTTATACTTGCCCAGCTCCTGTACTCCCAGCACCGGTGCAGGGTGCAGTTCTTAAGTGAATACACCTAGGCTTCATTGCGCATGCGCTGGACCTTTATACTTGCTCAGCTCCTGTACTCCCAGCACTGGCGCAGTTCTTAAGTGAATGCAACTAGGATTCAGTGCGCATGTGCTGGATCTTTATACTTGCTCAGCTCCTGTACTCCCAGCACTGGTGCAGTTCTTAAGTGAATACACCTAGGATTCAGTGCGCATGCGCTGGACCTTTATACTTGCTCAGATCCTGTACTCCCAGCACTGGCGCAGTTCTTAAGTGAATACACCTCGGCTTCAGTGCGCATGCGCTGGACCTTTATACTTGCCCAGCTCCTGTACTCCCAGCACCGGCGCAGTTCTTAAGTGAATACACCTCGGCTTCAGTGCGCATGTGCTGGACCTTTATAATTGCACAGCTCCTGTTCTCCAAGCCCTGGCGCAGTTCTTAAGTGAATACACCTCGGCTTTGGTGTGCATGCGCTGGACCTCAGGTGCATTCATAGTGAAGCTGGTTGAAAGGCCTTGACTTCATGCAAGAACTGCGCAGGCGTTGGGAACACCACAGATGAATCCGACTCATCTCTGGGGAAGTATAAAGGTTTGGGTTTTTTTTCAATTTGGTCAAAGATGAAGTTACAACAGAGCATTTTTAGAAACGAAACCTCTTATCCTATGGGTGGTTTAGTGTCCCAAATTGATCTGATAGTTTCTCTTTAACACCAGTTACTGTGACTTTTTACTGTTGGTCCCTGCATTAGGTGCTTGCACCCTGGAGGGTTCACCTATTTTATGAGCCTCATCAGCAAATACCATACAAATATCATACATTTGTGCACTGGCTGTGCTTGGTATCACTACTCAGGCCATGTAACTGATGGATGTGATGTCACATGACCTGGAAGTGATTTGATGCAGTGGGCACAGGGCTGAACCCCCCCCCCCCCCCCAAGGATCTTTAATAAATACCCTATCATAAGGCCAAGACATCAATATAAAAGTCCTATAAAGCCCCTATATAAAGTTAAGTATTGTCATATCTCTCATCTGGGAAGACCAACGGGAATCTCTACACGGGACATCTAATAGCTCTAAACGTATGACTTTTCATGTACAGACGTGATCTATTTCCTTACTTTCATGTTACTAATTTATTATATCATTTCTAAATCTCAGCAAGCGGGATATTCTAAGGAAAGCAAAAAAAATTGAAACCACCAATTCCCAGGGTAATGGAAAGAAGCCTTTGAAGTTTTCTTCCTAGTCTTTTAATACTGTATATTTCCCTTTCAGCTTACAAATGTAGCAATGGCTGCAGCAAATGGAGAAAATTTGCCAAGTGATGGTTCAGAGATGTCACATGAAGCTTCTGGTCCCCAATGCATAATCCATACCAGGCCCCCAACTATACTGTATTGTTTATAGCATTGGTCTCCTCATATTGGAAAGACCTTATGGCCCCAGAACCGTATTGTATTGTCCTGGGCCTTAGTGTGACTGCACCCTCAAATTACACCCATGTTTATGAATATCTATGTATAGTACCCACCATGTAGGAATAATATCTTCTTATATGACAGAGGGGTCTTTGGACCTTCTGAAACCCCAAGAACCGGCTGCAGCTATTACCTCCGCACCCTTGTGCCCCCTTTCCCTGGACAATATTGATGACACAGGGTCTATTGGTTTCATCAATGATATCACTATGGACAATATCAAAACCTCCTTAAAAAGGAATGTGTCTCTATTTTTTATTTTTTTGATTAACCCTTTCCCTATGCACCTCCCTACACGGAAATATGAAAAAGTTACGTTTGTTAGAATATGGCGACTTTTAGCAAAAACAATTTTTGGCAATGTTTTAGATTTTTGTTAAGGGGTTAAAATGTAAATAAAACCAAATAAATTTGGTATCCTGGGAATCGTATTGAAGCATAGAATACCCATTGTGATCTATGGGAGAGTTTTCTATATGTGGTCTATGCAGGTACTACCTGGAACCCATAGACTGTAATTGGGTCTGCTGGGTTTTCACCCAGAAAAAGCGGAGACACAAATCGCATCATTCACATGATGACCCCGTGTGTCACCCCGCAATCGGCGTTTACTCTATTAGTAGGAGATACCAGAGAATGAGGGGATCTAAGGAATAAACATGGCCCCTGATGTAATAAGACTATGGGCACATAGTACTAGTAATTTCTATTAACTTGTATTATTAGGCTTAGTGATGAGAGTGAAAATTGCTGGGTTTAGAAATAAAATGTAGACGCATGAAAAATGAAAACCTAAATAATAAAAAAAAGTTTAAAAAATAAACCGGCCGATTTAGTGACACAAATCCAATAGCAATTCCCCTTATTACAGAACAATAATGATCTTATATGTAGAATATGGTGCTATAAAGCAAACTGCCTGTCTCCACATCCATGATGTGACCTTTACTTACAGCAATAATTCTGATATTTTAACCAATTATCAGCCATTTCTAAATTTAGATGATATATTTCTATGAGATGGAAAACTCTTACCGCCCACGTTGTAGACTTGTACTTGATGACAGTAAGTCAGCCATTATCTTTCCATCTTTAGATTAAGAAGTATAAAAGGTGTACACCGAAACATACGTATTATACTAAGGAGGGGGATGTTCATTCATGTAGAGAATAAATCTGAAACATAACATATAAAATCCAGCACATTTAATTCCTTAAATTTTTTCTTTTCTGTTTTTTTACCATAAATTTGCAAGTACAGAATAATAATAACAATAATAATAATAATAATAATAATAATAATAATGATAATAATACATTTAGCAATAATAATACAGACAATATAAGAATAATATATCTAACAATAATATTATAGACAATATACACAATAATAATAATAATAATAATAATAATAATAATAGTATAGACAATACATATAATAATAATAATCATAATAATGCATTTAGTAGTAATAATACAGACAATATATAATAATAATATATCTAACAATAATACCATAATATAGGCAATATACATAATAATAACAATAATATAGACAATACATATAATGATAATAATAATAATAATAATAATAATAATAATAATAATAATAATAATAATAATAATAATGCATTTAGCCCAGGAGTTGGCAGATGCCTTAGTCCAGGTCTGGGAGGAGATCTCTCAGGAGACCATCTGCAACCTCATTAGGAGCATGCCCAGGCGTTATAGGGAGGTCACACAGGCACGCGGAGGCCGCACACACTACTGAGCCTCATATTGACATGTTTTAAGGACATTACATCAAAGTTGGATCAGCCTGTAGTGTGTTTTTCCACTTTAATTGTGGGGGTGTCTCCAAATCCAGGCCTCCATTGGTTAATAAATTTGATTTCCATTAATGTTTTTTGTGTGATTTTGTTGTCATCACATTCAACGTTGTACCGAACAAAGTATTCAATGAGAATATTTCATTCATTGAGATCTAGGATGTGTTATTTGAGTGTTCCCTTTATTTTTTTGAGAAATCTATATAGAGGCGCTATCTTCTATTGTAATATTGTCTGTCATGTAAATACGGTGATTCCAGCAAAGATAACCCCACTATTAGTCTTAGTGGCCAGAGTATATATATTTAAGTTGAAAACTTGTTTTAAAAAATTGGTCATATTCTGGTTAAATATTAGCTTTAAAAGTGCATAGGACAAAAAGATTCAAGTGGTTTTCTTATGAACATAATATAATAATATTAATAAGAAATAAAATAATGTAATATCTAATGCTGACAGCATTTTGTCAGTTGTCAATGGATATGACCATGAATGCAGGAACTTTCTATGATCTGGGATGTATCAGAAGCCCAGCCATGATGTCCTTATTGTGTCCGGGTTATCTCCTCATACATGTAGTGTCTTCCTGATAACCAGCCATGATGTCCTTATTGTGGTCGGGTTATCTTCTCATACATGTAGTGTCCTCCTGATAACCAGCCATGATGTCCTTATTGTGGTCGGGTTATCTTCTCATACATGTAGTGTCCTCCTGATAACCAGCCATGATGTCCTTATTGTGTCCGGGTTATCTTCTCATACATGTAGTGTCCTCCTGATAACCAGCCATGATGTCCTTATTGTGTCCAGGTTATCTTCTCATACATGAAGTGTCCTCCTGATAACCAGCCATGATGTCCTTATTGTGGTCGGGTTATCTTCTCATACATGTAGTGTCCTCCTGATAACCAGCCATGATGTCCTTATTGTGTCCGAGTTATCTTCTCATACATGTAGTGTCCTCCTGATAACCAGCCATGATGTCCTTATTCTGTCCGGGTTATCTTCTCATACATGAAGTGTCCTCCTGATAACCAGCCATGATGTCCTTATTGTGTCCAGGTTATCTTCTCATACATGAAGTGTCCTCCTGATAACCAGCCATGATGTCCTTATTGTGGTCGGGTTATCTTCTCATACATGTAGTGTCCTCCTGATAACCAGCCATGATGTCCTTATTGTGTCCGAGTTATCTTCTCATACATGTAGTGTCCTCCTGATAACCAGCCATGATGTCCTTATTCTGTCCGGGTTATCTTCTCATACATGAAGTGTCCTCCTGATAACCAGCCATGATGTCCTTATTGTGTCCGGGTTATCTTCTCATACATGTAGTGTCCTCCTGATAACCAGCATGATGTCCTTATTGTGTCTGGGTTATCTTCTCACACATGTAGTGTCCTCCTGATAACCAGCCATGATGTCCTTATTGTGTCCTGGTTATCTTCTCATACATGTAGTGTCCTCCTGATAACCAGCCATGATGTCCTTATTGTGTCCTGGTTATCTTCTCATACATGTAGTGTCCCAGTCTGATAAAGGGCCTCATACTGTAAGGAGACACCTACAGTATATTATAAATGACGCAAGGTAGATGGGGACACTGTTAAAGACTCTGCGTAAAGTTGCACCTATGGAGTGAATGAGTACAAAAAGGGAGTTTCAGGGTCATAGGTCAAAGTCTAAGCAGATTGCAATATTAGGCGATTTATGTAAGTAAGAGTAGAAATATATGTCAATGCTGCATCCATCTATAGCAGTGTCAATAAAAAGATAAAGTAAGAATCATGAAGTATTATTTAGATAAAGAGAAGACAATTTTGGCAATGACCAAACATAGAGGAGAAAGGACCGATTAGAAAAAATGTAACTGAGGCGTGACAGTTTTAAAAGCGGAAGTGGAAACATCAGTTTTAGGAAAGGAAGAAGTTGGTGGAAAAAGAATGAGATCATATTTTGTTACAAAGATTAAGTCAGCGATACAAAGAGGGCTCAACAGCAGAGACAGTCAAATTTTTTAGGAAATTAGGGAAAATATCATAGGAGCATGTAGAGTATAGAACTAGAAACATGGTGGGTTCACTGGGCCCACCAGAGGAATTACATCTGAGAAGACACCTGTCATCTGTCTCGTAAATCTAATAAAAGTAATGTACACATAAATAATAATATCATATAAATAATATTGGTATGTACTGTATATAGACATACTATCACCATGCAGTGTACATATATGTATATATCTATAGGTGCCCTCATCACCTATTGTCAATGGCGTGATCCTGTGGTATCTACCTCTAGCATTATAATAGAAGCGTTACCTTTCATTGTAATCCTGCTAGTGACCCTGCCCCAGGGCACACGGCACAAATTGAAAAGGGACCTCTACAAAATAGGAAGTGTCTGCTTATTGAGGTCTCAGTGACTGCAACATTTCAGGTTATTTCTTTTCTTATGTGACATCGGGGTAGTCTACTGTGTTAAATACAGCAGTAGAATAGCAGATTAAAAGTGAGCAGTGACCTTTAGATCTGGAGGATAAGAAGTCATTAGAAACTTCACATAGTGCTGTCTCGGTGGAATGTGAAAGCAGTCATTCTGTCTGCAAGAGTTTTACACAATTTGCTTTCCTGTAGAAGCCAATGCAAATTTAGCCTGACCCCCATTGACTGCAGTAGTGGCATTGATAGGATTTACATTAGTATATATTACAGTACATCAGCTTCATATTGCACAGTATCAAAGGCAAGCTTGGTGGCATCGGCATCATGTGGCATTGTCATGGTATGAGGCTATGGTCGCCATCCATCCATACATGGGCCAGATAGAAAGATCATGGCCTGTCATAAACTCAATGGGACACGTTCAATAACCACTACATGACTGGGCCATTTTCCCCATATAATGACACTTTTTGTTTTTTTCTTCATATGTGCGGTTTCGAAAACTATAGCATTTATTTTCTTGGTTATCCAAATATTTTTTTTATTATTTTTCAGGCCATGCCAGTCTTCAACAATAAAGGTATGAGGCTGGTAGGGACTGGCCCGGGAGGCAATTTTTTATATTTGGGGAAGGGGTGGGGAGAGTCCTGCCAGCGGAGACACGGCTGCAATGGCAGCTGTGCTGCAGTAGAGCGGCCGCCTTCTTCAAAGACCCAGCATCTGCTGTACTACTACAGAGGATGTCGTGAAGGGGTTAATAAACCATCCATTCCTTCTCTCTGGGATGTCCTACACTTTTTACATGAATCGGGTATGGGTATTGAGATGTGGAAATATTCAAAAGGTTCACCGCTATCTTCAGACTCCTGAGTATAATAATTGGAGGACCAAGGGAGGGGTTCAAAAATATTAATTACTGTTGCCCACCTGTTTTCACCCCTCCTGGGCTGCCTCGTGGCATTACGCGTTCCTTCCCGGGCATCTTCTAGCCTGTGATCGGGCCTCAGTAGTCACCCAGTGCCCAATTACAGGGCTTTGTGGTGACCCCAGGCTGCTGATGTCATCCAGAAGGTCAAAAGAAGGTCAAGAAAGAGCATTGACGGCTGCAGGTGAACCCAGGAGAGGAATATTGGAGTTTAAAGGGATCGTATCTTTGGATACCCTTTTTTTCTGCCTAACATGTAGGAATAGCCTTAAGAAAGGCTATTCTTCACCTACCTTTAGATATCTTCTCTGCTCCGCCATTCGGTAGAAATCCGGGTTTTCTTCGTTATGCAAATGAGTTCTCTCGCAGCACTGGGGGCGTCCCCAATGCTGCGGGAGAACTCTCCAGTGACACCTCCATCTTCTTCTGGAACGGCCTCTCCCTGCGTCTTCTTCCGTCCTGAGTTTCAATCTTCTAGGCCTTGGGCAGAGCTGACTGCGCATGCCCGGGCCACAAGAAAATGGCCACTTACACAGTAAGTTGGTGTAAGCGGCCATTTTCTTGTTGCCCGGACATGCGCAGTCGGCTCTGCCCGAGGCCTAGAAGATTGAAACCCCCAGTGCTGCGAGAGAATTCATTTGCATACCAAAGAAAACACGGTTTCTACCGAACGGCGGCGCGGAGAAAACATCTAAGGGTATGAGAAGAATAGCCTTTCTTAAGGCTATTCCTACGTGTTAGTCAGAAAAAAAGGGTATCCAATAATAGGATCCCTTTAACATTCTTCTACACCTCCCCTGGGCCTCAGATTATTTCCTCTGTACTCTGAAGACATACCCTAGGGCAGGGGTGGGCAATTAATTTTCCCATGGGGCCACATGAGAAATTGTAACAGTTCTAGAGGGCCATGCGAGTCGTGGCAAATTTAGCTCCACCCACTTTTCTGCTGACTCCACCCATTCTCAATCATTTTTCCATGTGCCCCCACAAAGTATAATCCTCCTACAGTCACCTGTACATTATACCCCCCCACATTATAACGTTTCCCTCCAAATGTCCCACAGCATTAAGTCCCTCCCCTGGTGCCCCAGTATAAACCAGCAGAAACTAGAGGGGACATTAAACTGGGGCATCTGGAGGGGGACATTAAACTGGGGGTAACTAGAGGCAGACATGCCTCCAGCTACCCCCCATGGTTTAATATCCTTCTCCAGCTTTCCCAGTTTAATGTCACCCTCCATCTGCCCCCTAGTTTAATGTCCCCCCTACATGTGCCTTCAGTTTAACTGCCTCCCTACATCTGCCCCTAGTTCCCCCCTCTTGCTCACACATGCTGTCTCTTCTCTCTATCATCCAGCAGCCTCCATTGCTGGCAGCTTGCAGAAAGCACACAGCTCCGCCCACTAACACGTCATAGGCTATCCTGGTGATAGGCTGTGATGACATCACAGGTCCTTCAAAAACCCACTAGCTTTGCGGGCCGCATAGAAGCAGTCAGAGGGTCAGATGTGGCCCACGGGCCGCACATTGCCCAGGTCTGCCCTAGAGTATAATAATGATTTGTGGTTGATAAACGCCAAAAATGTCTTGTTCTGCTAAAACTGAAATTTTTGGAAAATTCATAACAAACTCGATTCAGTTCCGGAACTAGTTTTTACATCTCTAATAAGGACTGACGTCTAAAACGCTAGTCTTATTGAATGTGCCCTGTGTCCTTATTTCCTGATCTACGCGGCCATTATACTGATCTGACCAGTTATGTCTCCTGTTCCCGTCCACATGACAGAATGACACGTTGTTGCAGAAGAAAAGGAGTTAAAACAGAAAAGTGTTCTGACGTAAGTAAAATGCAAATGAGATACAGGAACAAAATATGTTACAAAGGCAAAACTACAAATCCTATTATATGTACTCTTATTATTTTTAGGTTGTTTTTTTTGCAGGAATTCTCCTTTAAGCAATACTTGAATTTTTTTTTTCCAAAGCAACCCACCAGAATAAAAAGAGAACAAAGCCAGTGACACTTACTATATAAGGAGTGTAGCTTTATTTGATAGTTTATATGATAGTCGCAATAAAAAGTGAAGAATGTATAATGTGCCAAAACAAGGCAATACAGTCTTCACTTCTCTATAAACACTTGTCAGGCTGAGAAAAATGATTAGAAATACAGGGTAAAGCAGTGATTTATACTGGAGAGCTCCACAGAGTGGATTTACTGCCGGCATGCTGCTCAAATCCTTAGGAGAGAAGAATGAGGAAGAACTCATGTCTCTGCAAAAAGCACAACACAAGTGACCTAACAAAGGAATGTGACAGTGATGACATCATAGCCTCTATCGGTGACCGTACACATTACTATGACAGCCTAAGTATAAAACTACTGTTCATGAATGAATAGTGCATGAGAGTATAAGAAAATTTGTAATATATTTTATTAAAGAAATATGTTTAATTTTTACATAGATGTCTATGGAGAGGGAAGGGGGAGTAGGAGGCTGATAGAAAAGACACACTAATGGCTGTAGCTGCTAAACTGTGGAACGTTATGAGAGAGAGCTCTTTTGATAAAGTGCTAGCTTTCAAAATAACACTACACCATGGCACACAATGAATATATCAATTGACTAGCCTTCATCATGCTGCTCCCCCTTCCCCTCTCCATAGACTTCTGTGTGTCTGAAGACAGATACGGGTGCTATTACAGGAAAGTGGGGGGAAAAAAACAGCTTCCTAAGTTGAAAAGGAAACATTATAATTTATTTTAATATAATATTCATCTATACTATCCATTTACCCTGTTTACCCGAAAATAAGACAGTGTCTTATATTAAATTCTCTTCCGAAATATACGACCTGTCTTATTTTCAGGGGATGTCTTGTGCAGCGGATGGAGCGGGGGACTATTGGCAGTCATGCCAGCGCTTCCTTAGCGGAGCTCTGGCATGACTGACGGTTGTAGGTGGTCCAGGAGGTGAAGGGGGGCGGTGTCTTATTTTCGGGAAAACAGAGTATGAAAAGTGGATTTTATAGCTTGATATATGCTTTAAGTTAATATCAAGCAACTGTTGCATCTTATATCCCCACCATTAATGTGCATACTTGTCTGACTGAATATTAGTTTCAATGGAGTGAGGTTATTCCATTTGATGGGAATAAAGCATTGGACATATTGAAATCCAACATGTCCAAACTTTTTTTTCTACCAACATCTGCCACGGAGGGAAATTTAAGTGATTCTCATAAACATTAGTTGACCAAGCCCATGGAAATTGGCAAGTTGTCATGGGTTCTCTATAATGTGCATGGCATCATAGGGAATAAGAAATATACAATGGGAGGTCTACAACATGCTTGGTGAGACAGGAGCAATCTATGGGAGCATTCACACGGCGTAACGTCCCGCGAGATTTGGCACGTGTACGCCGCGTGACCCTTTGCGTGCCGTACACGCTCCCATTCATTTCAATGGGAGCGGGGAGCATATGCGCCGCGCTAGTTTGCAGCAGTGCATTTATTCACGGCCGCAAACTAGCGCGGCGCATACGCTCCCCGCTCCCATTGAAATGAATGGGAGCGTGTACGGTACGCAAAGGGTCACACGGCGTACACGTGCCAAATCTCGCGGCACGTTACACCGTGTGAATGCTCCCTTATTGTTGGGATTTCTTAACTTTTTGGATAATTCAAGAAATAAGTCCCTACCGATGATGTTATTTGTGTGCAATGATGCCAGCAGAGTTTGCTATGTAATTACATGGTGTGAATGCAATTAGCCTATATAACTGGATGATGATCCCACAAAATATTTATTTTGGGGATGGGACCCCTAGGTATTCAAGTCTGACACTTTTTACTTATAACTCTGAAATAGAGATGGGCGAACCTTGTGAGATTCCTTTTGTAAATATTTGCCAGGTTTGTCCATGAGTTTCAGTTTGGTCTAAAATGGGAGTGCTTTTCTTAGGGGGCATTCACACGGAGTAACGCCGGGCGTGTATTACAGCTGTACATTCCGGCGTTAAGGCAGACTGCCGAACACTTCCCATTCACTTAAATGGGAGCGCATGTAACAGCGGCGATTACGAGCGCTCCCATTGAAGTGAATGGGAAGTGTTCGGCAGTCTGCCGTAGCGCCGGCGTGTACGGCTGTAATACACGCCCGGCGTTACTCCGTGTGAATGCCCCCTAATACTGTAGAGTCTCTTCAGTCCCCAGAGTATAATAAGCAGAGCCCCAGGGGAGGTGAAAAAACATAAATCTCGATGCCCACCTTCCCCAGGGCTCGTTCACATCTGCACCCGGGAGTCCGTTTCGCAGAATTCCGTTTCCTGCACAATACCCATTCATTTGAATCGGTTTGAAAGGTGTCCGCCCGTGTGCGCCGGTGAGCGTTTTATGCGCTCCGTGGCGAAACCTTTTTTTTAAAACCGGACACAGAGTTGGACATGCAGTACTGTGTGTCTGATTTAAAAAAAACGGTTTAGCTGCAGAGAGCATAAAACGCTCACCAGTGCTCACGGCCGGACTCGGCATGAATGGTTTTCGTCTTCTGCATGCAGAAGATGGAAACCTGAGAACAGACTACTGAATGCTAGTGTGAACCTAGCGTCACTCCTCCTGGGATCCTTTATGGAGTCCAGTGCTCCTACGTCTTAGTCCTCTCCACAAGAGTAGTCACCTAGCCGTAGAAGAAGCCAGAAGAGGACCAAAGATACCATGAGGGAACCCAGGAATATGAATATGACTGTTTACTATTTCTCCGCACCTCCCCTGGAACAGAGTATAATAAACAGAGCCTAGGGGAGGTGGGGAAACATAATAAACTCTGATGTCCACCTTTCTCACTTCTCCCGGGATCCTTTACGGCGTCCAGTGCTCCTATGCCAGTATCTTAGTCCTCTCTCCAAGAGTAATCATCTAGCAGTGGAAGAAACCAGAAGAGCTTACTATTTCTCCGCACCTCCCCTGGAACAGAGTATAATAAACAGAGCCTAGGGGAGGTGGAGAAATATAATAAACTCTGATGTCCACCTTCCTCATTTCTCCTGGGATCCCTTATGGCGTCCATGCCAGCATCTTCAGTCCTTTTCAGCAAAAATCATCATTTAGGAGTGGAAGAAGCCAGAAGAGGACTAACGATGCCTGTAACAGAGCACCAGATGCCACCAGGGAACCCAGGAAAATGAATATGACTGTTTATTATTTCTCCACACCTCCCCCAGACCAGAGTGAGTGGCGAACCCCAACAATTTTTAGGGGAAATTCCAAATGAACCAGTCTTGTTAGAACCCGGTTAGCTCATAATCTTATCACTCTGCAAATAATATTACTGAATTAGTGGTCACCATCTTGACTTTGCATCTGGTCTTTTATCTCTTTATTCCTGTGACATTCCGATTTATTTTTCTCCATATTTTATCTTTACTTTTATGTCATTCTAACTTTTAGGATTAGAATTGTATAATACTTTCTTAATGCTCTTCTTTAACTGAATTTCCTAATCCTGGCTGGTGAAATCACTTTTTTCTTCTTCTTCTTACCAGTGAGGGCGATGACTCACCCAGAATTCAATGTTCACAAAACCTTTTTGCAAAACATGTTTTCAAATGAATAGAAGGCAGAGTGTTGTAAAAAAAATAAGTCAGCATTAAAAAACCATGGCTAGATTGTACATCGCACCGTATTGCCGAGTGATTGAAAAAATAACATTTGCATAAAACTTCACTTATGATATGATCTATCTTTTTTTTTTTTTTTTTTTTATAGAAGGGTGATTTTATATTTCTCTGACTTCCAGAGAAAAATTGCTGTGCAAATTCCTTCCTATTAAGTTCAATTAAATAAGTGCTTAGCCTCTTAGGCATGGAGGAGCAGAAATATGTTTTTCAGAGAAGCTTCCCTCTAATTCTGCCTCTCAGCTGTTTGGGTATGAGCCTGACGTACCCCACACATACAGGGTTATTTAGGGCTGCGAGTGCCACCATCTGAATATAAACAAGGGCAAAAGATCAGTATCTGAGCTGTATATGTAACCTGCATAGCAAGGCAAGCGAGGCAAAGGCATGGACAATTGCCTTCCCCTTCCTGCCCTTATATACAGTATGTCATTTCTACAGATCCAAGTAAGGAGGCCCCCTAACACTGCCTCCTTAGTGCCACCGCACCCAAAATATAATGCCCCCTAAGTGCCCATACATATGGTGTACTGCTTCCTAAATGCACCAGACACAGTACAAAGCCCCCTTAGTGGTCCCAATACCTACTTGTAACATCACCTCTGTTCACCACTCTATAAGGTGTTGCCACCATCATGGAGTGGCTTCAGAAACTGCTGCACATGTCATCCAGGTGTTGACAGCTGAAGAGTAGGATCCGGAGACAAGTGAGAATTAATATCAGTTGATACCTATTGCAATAATCCAATAGGTAGCTGATTTTTTAATAACTCCCGCTCAGTATGTGGTAAGTGGTAATAAAAGGGATCCTGATCTCTGAGGCCCCAATCAATTGCTTGCGTTCCATTAATGGTAACACCTCTACCAGTGGCGTAACTAGGAATGGCGGGGCCCCATGGCGAACTTTTGACATGGGCCCCCCCTGACCAATGGCGAAGACCCCGGCCGATCGACCCCCTTCTCCCTCACATTCCTACATGCACTATTATGCCCCATAGTGGCCCTTGCACACAGCATAATGCCCCATAGTGGCCCTACACACACTATTATGCCTCACTGTGGACACCCATGAACAGTTATTATACTCTGGGGTTTCGTCAGACCCCAGAGTATAATAATTGGAGACCGAAGAGGGATACTAACATAAAAAACAATGTTACTTACCTAACCCTGGATCCACTGTACTCCTCGGTGGTGTCGGCCATCTTCAATGATGTCTGGGACGTCACATAACCCGGGAAGCAGGCCCTGGTCATGTGACATCAGGGACATCACAAAAGTAGGCCCGAAACCTCTCTGGAGCCCGGAGAGGTAAGTAACAGTGTTTCTTTTAATGTTCCCTTACCTCTCCTGGGCCTCCAATCATTATACTCGGGGGGCTCTGAAAAGACCCCCGAGTATAATAATAGTGTATGTGGGGCCTGTGGCGTCACTTACTGATCCTGGATCCTGCCAGGATCAGTAAGTAAATAGAGCCTGTTGCCATCTGGAGTAACTCCAGACAGTAATGGCCTACTAATAAAACAAACACACAAAACAAGTAGTAGTGGCTGTCGCCAGAACCCTGACATCCTAGACCCTGTGTCAGTTGCTACCGCTGCTATCCCGGTAGTTACTGCCCTGTCCCCTACCTATATGTAATGTCAGGACACCAGCTAAGTCTAAGTTCACACTTGCGCTTGGTGAATATTCGGCGATTCCGTCCACCTTTCCGATCGATAAATGTGTAGAGAAGAATCAAGCAGGACTTTTTAAGTGCATTGGGTTTCAAAAAGGATCCTAAGAATGGAGACCCCAACGTAGGTGTGAGCTTAGCGTAATGCATAGGGCTGCCACCAAACCCTCCCAACAGTAGATGTCAAGGGAAGAGGAGTCAAACATGTTGGATTTCAGTATGCCCGATCTTTGCTTTCTCAGAAGAGATATATGGTAGTGGGTTCTTACCTTCTCCCCATTGAAAAGACATTATCACTTCTCGGCAACACTACAGGAGTAAACTGCAAAACCCAGGGTGGTTGGGATGGGGTCACCTACCTTTCAGGTGTAGAGTCCCTATTCCATCCCATGTAGACACTGGCCGGAAGTGAAAAGGCTAAGGTCACTGAAGCTTCATCGGTTCCTCATCGCCCACCAGTGGATGTCCATAGTGGTCACCAAAGCCTTATCATTTGCAGCCTGGCCAGTGCTTTACTGGGATGAAATGGTGGACACTGAAGTGTAAGACAGGAGGTAGGTGAGTATCGATTCTGGTATTATTTTACCGCACCCCCAGACCCCTCTCCTTCATTTTCCAGTGTTCCTGGAAAATCCCTTTAATTTCTGCCTTATTTTTGTGCTCTTATTTCTTCTTTTCCACGTTTTAGGCAAATTGAATTTCTAAACTGCATTGAAGTAGAAGGTCTGAATTATACTGTGTGTGTTTTTTTTTCTTTACCCCAGAACTAAAAATAGAGCTGAACATCAGAAAAATATATTTTCTAATTTTAGTCTCATTTCAGTTTACGCAATGTTTCCCAATTTTAGTCCAAGTTGGTTTAATACTTTCTATTTTTAGATTAAAAACAATTGGAATCTGGCCGAAAAAGTGGGCGCGCTCCATCAAATGCGGTACTAGTGTGGGTTGTCCATAATATCACTGCATCTAGGTGGAGAACAGATCTATGTGATGTTATACAGGTGCATCATATGGCGGCACATATGCTGACAGGTTGGCATATGGTGGCATATGTGCTGACAGGTTGGTAGTCTTTGGAATCACTGCATCAAGGTGGAGAATCCTACTAATATTATAAATGTGAAAGTTTGTGTGTTTGGATGTTTGGATGTTTGTGAGTTTGGATGTTTGTTCCTCAATCACGCTAAAACGCCTGGACGGTTTTGCGTGCAATTTTCCACAAACATAGTTTTCCCTTAGGATTGAGTCACAGGCTACTTTTGGTGCCACTAAACAACATGGCTTCCTAGCAGGAGACTCACAAAAGCAGGACTCCTAGCCCCAGCTATAGACTCACACACACTGCCTGGCATTTCCTGCCTCAACCTGCCTGCACACTCCTTACTGTCTCCTCAGGAGTAGCCCTCA
Organism: Leptodactylus fuscus; assembly: GCF_031893055.1. Classification (NCBI taxonomy): domain Eukaryota; kingdom Metazoa; phylum Chordata; class Amphibia; order Anura; family Leptodactylidae; genus Leptodactylus; species Leptodactylus fuscus. The sequence continues at coordinate 150,640,973 of NC_134270.1, read as the reverse complement.
CTCTACTCACTCACATAACACATCACATTGTCCATACCTCCCAACTTTTGAAGAACCAAAAGAGGGACAAAATGTGCAAATGGGCAAATTTAGCCCCACCCACTTTTGTGTTGACTCCGCCCACTCGTTAATTTTTCATGTGCCCGCACACAGTATAATCCTCCTACAGTCACCCGTAAATTATATGTCCCCCCTCTATTTCTCCCCCAGTTTCATATACACCCTTCATCTGCCCCCAGTTTCATGTCCCTCTTCCATCTCTGCCCCCAGATTCATGTCCCTCCATCTCTGCCCCCAGATTCATGTCCCCTCCATCTCTGCCCCCAGATTCATGTCCCTCCATCTCTGCCCCCAGATTCATGTCCCTCCATCTCTGCCCCCAGATTCATGTCCCCTCCATCTCTGCCCCCAGATTCATGTCCCTCCATCTCTGCCCCCAGATTCATGTCCTCTCCATCTCTGCCCCCAGATTCATGTCCCACATCTCTGCCCCCAGATTCATGTCCCACATCTCTGCCCCCAGATTCCTGTCCCTCCATCTCTGCCCCCAGATTCATGTCCCTCCATCTCTGCCCCCAGATTCATGTCCTCTCCATCTCTGCCCCCAGATTCATGTCCCCACATCTCTGCCCCCAGATTCATGTCCCACATCTCTGCCCCCAGATTCATGTCCCACATCTCTGCCCCCAGATTCATGTCCCTCCATCTCTGCCCCCAGATTCATGTCCCTCCATCTCTGCCCCCAAATTCATGTCCTCTCCATCTCTGCCCCCAGATTCATGTCCCCCATCTCTGCCCCCAGATTCATGTCCCCCATCTCTGCCCCCAGATTCATGTCCCCCATCTCTGCCCCCAGATTCATGTCCCCCATCTCTGCCCTCAGATTCATGTCCTCTCCATCTCTCCCCCCAGATTCATGTCCCCCATCTCTGCCCCAGTGTCATGCCGTCCTCTCCTTCATCTGCCCCCAGATTCACGTTCCACCTCCACATTAAACTTACCTTCTCCTCCGCTCCCTCGCCGCCTCTCTCGCTGACACATGCGGCTGAAGGAAGGAGCTGACACAGGTCAGCTCCTCGCTTCGCCGCTGCCCGCCTCTCTCCCTGACACACGCGGCTGAAGCTGCTCGCGTGCTCGCTTCGCCGCTGCGTCTCTCTCTCTCGCTGACACATGCGGCTGAAGCGAGGAGCTGACCTGTGTCAGCTCCTCGCTTCGCTGCTGCCGCCGGCTCCTGGTGTGTACATCGCGTCTACAAGCCAGGAGCCGGCGGCAGCAGCGAAGCGAGGAGCTGACACAGGTCAGCTCCTCGCTTCAGCCGCATGTGTCAGCGAGAGAGACACGCAGCGGCGAAGCGAGCACGCGAGCAGCTTCAGCTGCATGTGTCAGGGAGAGAGGCGGGCAGTGGGGAAGCGAGGAGCTGACCTGTGTCAGCTCCTTCCTCAGCCGCATGTGTGTTCAACTCAGATCTGCGTCCTCTGGACGCAGATCTGAGTTGAAATCGGGACATACTTCCCTCCAACCGGGACCGCGGGACATGTCACCCAAATCGGGACTGTCCCGCGGAAATCGGGACGGTTGGGAGGTATGCATTGTCTGTATCACTACATACACAACACATCACATTGTCTGTATCACTACATACACACTCACAAACACTCTCTGGCATTTCCTGCCTCAACCTGCCTGCACACTCCTTACTGTATCCTCAGGAGTAGCCCTCACTCTACTCACTCACATTTTACATATAGCTTTCCACTATATAACACATCACATTGTCTGTATCACGACATACACAATACAACACATCACATTGTCTGACACAATACAACACATCACATTGTCTGACACAATACAACACATCACATTGTCTGTATCACGACATACACAATACAACACATCCCATTGTCTGTATCACGACATACACAATACAACACATCACATTGTCTGTATCACGACATACACAATACAACACATCACATTGTCTGACACAATACAACACATCACATTGTCTGACACAATACAACACATCACATTGTCTGTATCACGACATACACAATACAACACATCCCATTGTCTATATCACGACATACACAGTACAACACATCACATTGTCTGTATCACGACATACACAATACAACACATCACATTGTCTGACACAATACAACACATCACATTGTCTGACACAATACAACACATCACATTGTCTGTATCACGACATACACAATATAACACATCACATTTGCTAGCCCACCAAACTTTTTAAAGCCCTTTTACAGTTTCACACATCTGTGTCCGCCCAATTCTCAAATCACCGCAGACGAAGTCGCGGGTAAAAGCTAGTACCTCTATAATGTGATGTCATTAGATGTCATAAGATGACAGGTTGGTAGTCCATAGAATTACTGCATCAAGGTAGAGAATAGCTCTATGTGATTTCATACAGGTGCGTCATATGGCGGCACATGTGCTGACAGGTTCATAGTCTATAGACTAATACCTCTATAATGCAGTATCGTCTAGGAGACCATATGGCGGTACATGTGCTGACAGGTTGGTAGTCCATAGAATCACTGCGTCTAGGTGCAGAATAGCTCTATAAAGTGATGTCATACAGGTACACAATATGGTGGCACATGCGCTGGCAGGTAGGTAATCCATAGAATCTTTGCATTTTGGTGGAGAATATCCCTATAATGTGATGTCATTCAGTGCATCATATGGCGGCACACGAGAGGTTGGTAGTCTATAGTATTGGTGGAGAATACCTCTGTAATGCAGTGTCTTTTTGGAGACCATATGGCGGCACATGTGCTGACAGGTTGGTGGTGCATGAAATCATTGGAATTAGGTGGAGAATAACTTTATAATGTGATGTTATACAGGTGCATCATATGGCGGCACATGAGAGGTTGGTAGTCTATAGTATCATTCCATTTTGGCGGAAAATACCTCTGTAATGCAGTGTCTTTTAGGAGACCATATGGCGGCACATGTGCTGACAGGTTGGTGGTCCATGAAATCATTGGAATTAGGTGGAGAATACCTCTGTAATGTGATATCTTACAGGAGACCATATAGCAACACATGTGCTGACAGGTTGGTAGTCTATAGAATCCTTGCAATTTGGTGGAGAATATCTTTGTAATGTGGTGTCTAATGGGAAACCATATAGCGGCACATTTGCTGGCAGTCTGAGGCTGCAGGGACCCCATATAGGCTATGTTCACTTATCACTGGCTACAATCCTATCATTGGCTAGTGCAGATTCTTTCTTAATTCAGGAAAGCTGGGTGACAGCCGATCCGGACACTAAAATACCTACCATTAGAAGTAGCTTTTGAACATCCAGTATCTGGTCCATGACGTACTGCACAGAGTACATGTTCTATCGTCCTAACCACATTTCCACCATACATAGCACATCTATAAATAAACTCTGATCATTGCCGAGTCTTTATACCCACAACGCTTATATTCTGTGGATCACAAACTTTGTCTTGAAGTTTTACGTATTTAAAAACCGCCATTAATTGAAGTGCTGAAACGGCACATCTTCCCGCGGCCTGTTCTATCAAACATTTCTGATCCATATTGATTTTCCCGCATTGATCGCGCTCCGGTTGGAAGCTCCTTTCTGTGTCTAGAATACAGTTTTCCACAACACGCACGTTCCACAGAAATAGGTCAGAGATCTGGCTTTCATAGCCCCCATGGCACACATTACACTTCCAAATGATATTAAAAATACATTAAGAAAATCATCTTTAGAAATGGAAACTGGCGGTTGGGGTTTCATATTCAGAATGTAAATGCTTCTGTAATTATTTTATAATGTCTCTTCATTTTTTCCACCGCTGCTTGCTATGGTTGTAATGCAAATACTTGCCTTCCTATATACATTTATACGTGAGGATGCAGCAAGCAGAAACATATGCGCATATATACATCTGCAAACTGCTAGAATCTTTACCGAAATTTCCTGACGGGGGAAAACCAGGCCACCGTCGCCTTGCCTGTCTTTTCATGTGTGCATCTGGTATGTTTACATGGGCTTTGTCTATTAGCCAGGTTTTTGCACCTGATTTATGTTGTACATTTGCATTTTTGCATTACAATTTTAATTGATGCTAAATATAATACAGATATATCATATAGGGGGTTCCAGCAGGTGCTATGGATGTTGTCACCTGGTTGTAGAATCTGCTTTTATTGAGGTATGTTCACATGTTACAGAAAAATGATCTATTAAAGGGTTGTCTCATGGAAAGAAACCCTTTCCATAGGTACTATTAGTCTCAGACTGACCTTAAGGAGAATAGGTGACTCCCGAGGGGTCCCTGACAGTGAGCTGGTCCCTGACTTCTTTGGTTTCCTGTCCTAGGAGTGTATTGAAAAGGGAATTTTGATTTAGATTTTATTTGTCTATAAAATGGTAAATCATACAATTTTCTAATATACCGCATATACAATGAAAATTTTGTTCACGTATGATTATGTACGATTAGAGATGAGCGAACACTGGATCAGCCGATCCGAACAGCACGCTCCCATAGAAATGAATGGAAGCACCTGTGACGCTACTGTGCCAGCGGCCGACAGGCGTCACAGGTGCTTCCATTCATTTCTATGGGAGCGTGCTGTTCGGATCGGCTGATCCAAACAGTGTTCGCTCATCTCTATGTACGATCCCTTTCTGCACACATAGCCAATGAATAAGGGCGGGTTCACATCTGTGCCCGGTCTCCGCTTTGTGGGTTTCCATCTTCTGCCCAAGAAACTGGACAGGAGACAGAAACCCGGCAGTCAGTGTCCGCCTGTGTGCGTCTTCTGGTCTCAACAGCGAAACCGTTTTTTGTTTTTTTTAACTGGACACAAAGTCCTGCATGTCTGACTTTGTGTCCGGTTAAAAAAAAAGGTTTCACTGTGGAGAGGCAGAAGACGCACACAGGCGGACACTTTGCAAACCCATTCTAGTGAATGGGTTTGAAAACTGACTGCCGGTTTCCGTCTCCTGTCCAGTTTCTCGGGCAGAAGACGGAGACCTGCAAAGCGGAGATCAGGCGCAGGTGTGAACCAGCCCTAAGCCTAGGTTCCATCCATGCGAGTGTTGGTTTTTCTGGTCTAAAAAATATGCTGTGAGACTCCTAATGTTCTAGCTATGCTGTCCCTTCATCCCAGCGACATATATTGCCCCAGGGTGGTTGTAGTACTGGACAGTACGTCATGGTGGAGGGTCGTATCAGCATAGATAACTAGAATACTAGGAGTCCCTCTCCCGACATCCTGAAATCCGGTGAATACATGAAACGGGTGCACAAATCTAGGCCTAGTCCTGTGTTATGGTATGAAAATGGAAGAGGACGTCTCCATCAAATTCCTCCTCTTTTTCCACCACTTTGGCTTTCCTCCTTGGTTCACGCATGATCAGCCACAGAATCCTTCACATAATGGAGAAGTTCTCTTATTTTTCCAGCATTCTGCTTCGATCTGTCACTCATTAAAAAGAATGCGAGGCAGATTTAGGGGTAAAATTTAGCACTGATTTTGAGGAGGAGTCAGTCAAATTTCACCATGTGACCAGGCCCTAATGCATTCAAGAGTAAATGGAATAACACTAAACATGGCGTCGGTAAACCAACAACCATGAAGTAACTAAATGTACATGACTATTTGTCTCTAGGTGATTTGTAACATGGCTGCCTGTCTCTAGATAAACTTATGTTGTCAATAAAGAAGTGAAGAAAAAAAAAATCAAACAGAAGAGACACAAGAAGAATAATATAAGAAGACATGATGAGACGATGCTGTAGTAATACTGTATACCTTCTGCTCCTCAATATACTATTGTTAGTGTGTGTCCTGGACTATGAACTGAATGCTGGGATCACATGACCTGTGTGTGTGTGTGTGTGTGGGGGGGGGGGGTCACATGACTGACGCCATTTTTAGTCCTATCAAGTTCTCTTAGGGGGCGTTCACACTACCGTCTGTGTCCGATAGCTAGTGTCCGCTGCTAATGTCCATGCAAAATCTTGTGCAGACATTAGCAGCGGACACTAGCTGTGTCCGTGACATTTTGCATTGATTTAAATGGACATTGGGTGCATTCTTTTACTGTCCGGGGGTGTCCTTGAGTGTCCGTTCCCAAAGACAGCAAAAACCTACATGTTAGGTTTTGCTGTCCACTTAAGGACACCCACGGACAGTAAAAGAACGCACCCGATGTGGCCCTACCTAACGTATCTATGTATTACTTCATGTAAAATGGGAAAATTTAAAGGATTTCAATGGTTAATTTTTAATATTTTTTAAAATTCATTTTTTTTAAGCTTTTACTGCCTGTAGGAGGTCTGGACATATGTCACATTTCTATCACACCCCATCGCTGGTAGGGTATAATAGATGATCTGTGATGTCAGGCCTAGGAGCCTTTAATATGCTCCTGGTAGCCATGACAATGGATTGCTTCCCCTTCCCCGTGATACTGCAACGGGAACCAATTGGTTTAAAGATGGCAGTCCATATATATTACTGCCCATATTCTGGTATTCTGTATTTGATTTCTGTCTTTGGAAATGGTTGTTTTGTGTGCTGTGGTTTTACCCGCATTGTTACTTTTCTGTTCATGTCATTTCATGTGTCTACCTATGTGCTATACATGTCATGGGTCTACCTATGTGCTATACATTTTCCATTCACTCCATTGCTGGATCATCTCTTCCTTCTGTAGTCCTCACTATTTGGTTCTTCTCATCCACCAGCAATCCTGTCATAGAGCAGGAGGAGCCGAGCAGATTGATATATAGGTTTGTGGGAAAAGGTTCAGTATTACTTGTCATTTATCCATTGAAATCTCTGCACTTTCTATAGTGAGAAGTCCGGGAGGCGGAGCTATATGTGATTGACCGCCTCCCCTCTATCACTCTGCACACAGTGATAGCTGTCAATCACTTATAGCTCCGCCTCCTGGACTTCTCACTATAGAAAGGACAGAGAATTCAGTGGATAAATGACAAGTTATACCGAATCTTTTACAAAACTGTATATCAATCTCCTCCTCATCTATAACATCCAGCCTGCAGATTGTGGAGCATTTTCATGTGACAGGTTCCCTTTTACACTGGATTCCCATCTACATTGGAATCTCCACATATTCCATCTAAAATCGGCAGAGAGAAATGTCCTGCAAGGTTTCAGTATAAAACTAGTCTAAACTTGGGGGAAACCCGGTGGACCCCATTATAGTCTATGGCAGGGGTCCTCAAACTTTTTAAACAGTGGGCCGGAGGCAGAGCAGGTCGCACAGATATCGGGAGCGGTGCCCTCCAATAGGTAAAGTGAAGTGCGCTCCATGGCCTGGCCCGAGCTCCCCAGGAGCTTCATTATAAATGCACGCCTGCCAGCGTGTCGGCGGGGCCAGACAGAAGTGCTTGGTGGGCCGCATGTGGCCCGCGGGCCGCAGTTTGAGGACCCCTGGTCTATGGGGTCCATGGGTTTCCATGGGGAATCATTTTTTAAGTGGATGGGGTCTTCATCTTTCTGGTCTCCATGCAGACCAGAACGAAAGACCCAAAAACTAATGTGAACCCAGCGTATGTGTTTGCTTTCTGTCTGTATTGATATATGCCACAACAAAAATTGAGTACAAAAAAGAATAAATAAAAATATATATTTATTGAAAAAATAATAATAAAACACATACAAAACATATAACATACAATGGAGGGCAACACAGAGGGGTCCGACTGTATAAAAACAGTCCGACAGAACCGTACCCCTCTCACTACTGATGAACCAGAGAAAATATCCCTATATATATGGTATATAATCCTAATTACTCTAATCCTTAAAGAAGTAAATATATGCACTGCACTAACAAAATGCACACATGTAGGATAAACAAGGTGCAAAGAATATAAACCTCCAAAAAGATTATATCCCCTATGACAGAGTCCCCATAATTGAGCTATGATAAACATATAATGAAGAGTATCCTGTTAAGAGGTAGATAGGAGGTATAACAATAAATGTCATAGGTCCAATGTCAATACATACCCATAGACATGTTGGCAGTGTAAATAAACCATAAGGAGTATTGATATATGCTTCATTAACCCCTTAGCGACCTTTGACGTACTATTACGTCATGGACGCGAGGTACTTTGCGCACCATGAAGTAATAGTACGTCATGGTGATTCCGCCCGCTCACTAGCTGAGCGGGCGGAATCGGAACTGGGTGATGGCTGTTACTGACAGCTATCACCCTTTTCCATAACCTCCGGTCGGTACTTTTACCGATCGGAGGTTTTAACCCTTTGATTGCGATGGTCAAACATGACCACCGCAAACAAAGGGTGCCGCGATCTCTCCCCCCCCCCGCCGGCACCCCCCGCGGCGAGATCGGGGGGTGCCGGTATCTGTAATACGTAGTATGGGGTCTGGTTAGTTGCCCCAGACAGCCCTGAGCACTCACTTACCTGGTGATGCTCCCGGCGTCTTCTGGAAGTGAGTCTGTGCCGTCCGCACAGCTCACTTCCTGTTTCTCGAGTGAGACACGTGCAGGCTGTTACTGCAGCCCCTGTCTCACTCTATAATAGAGGATTAGTCATGCAATCATCACTGATCCATGTGTCCCATAGGGACACAAGAACAAGTAAAAAAAAAGTGTAAAAAAAAAATAAAGTATTTGAAAACAATTAATAAAGTTATAAAGTCCCAAAAATCCCTTTTTTCTATAAAAAATGAATTATGTAAAAAAACCACAAAAAATTAATAAAAACAATACATATTTGGTATTGTCGCGTCCGTAACAACCTGTACAACAAAACTGAAACAATATTTAATGTACACAGTGAACGGCGGTAAAAAATAACGGAAAAAACCCGCCGGAAGTAATGATTTTTCGCCATCTCACCTTACAAAATGTGCTATAAAAAGTGATCAAAAAGTCATATGCACCCCAAAATAGTAAAAATAAAATGCACAGGTTGTCCCGCAAAAAATAAGCCCTCAACCAACACTGTCAAGCGAAAAATAAAAATGTTACGCCTCTCAGAAGATGGCGATGCAAAAATCACTGATTTATGTCCCCAAATGTGTTTTTGTTCTGCAGACTTAGTATCGCATAAAAAAATAACATAAATGAGGTATCGCTGTAACCGTACCGACCCGCAGAATAAAGGTCACATGTTACTTATACTGTACGCTGCATGGCGAAAAATGTAAAAGGTAAAACTCAATACCAGAATTGATTTTTTCTCTTTTAAATCCAGCAAAAAAAAGAGTTAATAAAATGTAATCAGTAATTTTTAGGCACCCCAAGATGGTGTCATTACAAAATACATCGTATCCCGCAAACAACAAGCCCTTATATGGCCACGTCAGCAGAAAAATAAAGAAAATATAGCATCTAATAATGTGAAGACAAAATCACGCAAAATCGCCAAATCATTAGAACACAACTGGGTGCGGCAGGCAGGGAATGTATAAGCTGTGCAAGCGAATATCAGGGGACACCCCATATTTACAGCTTATGAGGGAAAATATACCAGAAGTGACCCCCAAAGTGACCCCAGTGTGACTCCCCCAATCATAGGAGCTACTGGGGGTACAGTAGGGAATTTAGTGTCTGCAATGTCCTCCGCACCGCTTATATATTCCCTCTTCGCCATCCGCTGTGCAGTCACGTCTGGGATACTAATACTCACTACACCCCCTGATAAATTCTTTTACAGGTGCAGTTTTCAAACTTCACTCACTCCTTTGGGGAATCCACTTTTCTGGTACCTTACAGGCTCTACAAACATGACATGGCGTCTAGATACCAAACATCTGAATCTGTACTCCAAAAGCCGCATCGCGCTCCTTCCCTTCTGCCCCCTGCTGTGTGCCCAAACTGCAGTTTATGCCACATGTATGACACATGTATGACACTGGTGTAACCGGGGTAATGTCATATGTGAGTATAAACTGATATTAGGGCACATGTATGACACTGGTGTACCCCGGATAACGTACGTAATGTCATATGTGGGTATAAACTGATATTAGGGCCCAGCCAGACACAGAAGGGAAGAAGGTTATTTGGTTTTTGGAGCACAGACTTAGACGGTTTGGTTTTTGGATGCCATGGCACTTTTGCAGAGACTCTAAAATTTCCCCTACAAAATGGGGTCACTTCTTGGGGAATTCCAGTTTACTGGCACCTCCAGGGCTCTGCAAAAACAGCATGGCACCCAGAAAGTCCCTCTAAATCTGTACCCCAAAAGCTATAAAGCGCAGTGCTCCTTCCCTTCTGAGCCCTGCTGTGCACCCAAGCAGCAGTTTATACCCACATATATAATTTTTTTGCCCCTTGGGATGGCCCACTTAATAGTTTTAGGAGTGCAGGTCTCTGACAATACAAAGTGGGTGCAATGCATTGGATACCAAAATGGCATATTTCTTTAAAAATTTCAAATTTTGGGAAGCATTTTTAGTCTCAAAATCATAATACCACTTGATACATTCCTTGATGGGTGTAGTTTCTAAAATGGGGTCACTTTTGAGGGGTTTCTATTGTATTGATACTTTAGGGGCTCAGCAAATGCGACATGGCACCTCAAAACTATTCCAGCAATATATGCCCTCCAAAATCCAAATAGCCCTCTTTCCATTCTGAGCCCCAACATGTACCCATACAGCAGATTATGATCCCATATGGGGTATTGCCGTGTTCAGGGGAAATTGTGGGGGGCTCTTAATTCTCTAACTACTTGCAAAAATTAAAAATATGGCGCTAAATGGACGATTTATTGGAAAAAAAGTAATTTTTCATTTTCACATCTCAATGGTAAAAAAATCTGTGAAACACCTGTAGGGTCCAAGTGCTCACTAAACCCCTTGATAAATTCCTTGAGGGGTCTAGTTTTCAAAATGGGGTCGTTTTGGGGGGGGGGGGGGGTGTTCCACTGTTCTAGCACTTCAGGAGCTCTCCAAATGCAACATGGTGCCTGAAACAGATTTCAGCTAAATTTGCCCTCCAAAGTCCCAATAGTGATCCTTCAGCTCTGAACTTTACAGTGTGTCCATACATCACTTTACATCCACATGTGGGGCATTTCTGTAGTTGGGGCAAAGTGCTTGACAATTTGTGGGGTGCATTTTCTTTTTTAACCCCTTGTGGAAATGCATAATTTGGGGTTAAAGCTACATTTTATAGCAAAAAATGCCACTTTTCCTTTTGTTGGGCCAATTCTGTTACACTCCTGTAGGGTCAAAGGGCTCACTAAACCCCTTGGTAAATTCCTTGAGGGGTATAGTTTCCAAAATGGGGTGACATTTTGGGGGTTTCCACTGTTTTGACACATTGGGGGCTCTGCAAAAGGGACATGGTGCCTGAAAAGTATTCTAGTAAAATCTGGCCTACAAAATCCAATTAGCGCTCTATCCGTTCTGAGAGCGACCGTGTGCCCGTACATTAGGGTACCAGCACATATGGGGTATTGTCGTGTTCAGGAGAAATTGTGTAACAAAATGTGGGGTGCAGTTTCTCCTTTAACCCTTTGTGAAGATGAAAAATTTGGGGCTACAGTGACATTTTATTATAAAAAAAGTAATTTTTCATTTTCACATCTCAATGGTAAAAAAAATCTGTGAAACACCTGTAGGGTCCAAGTGCTCACTATACCCCTTGATAAATTCCTTGAGGGTTCTAGTTTCCAAAATGGGGTGACATTTTGGGGTTTTCCACTGTTTTGGCATCTTGGGGGCTTTGCAATCGGGGCATGGCGCCTGAAAAATATTCTAGCAAAATCTGGCCTACAAAATCCAATTAGTGCTCCATCTGTTCTGAGAGCGACCGTGTGCCCGTACATTAGGGTGCCAGCACATATGGGGTATTGTCGTGTTCGGGAGAAATTGTGTAACAAAATGTGGGGTGCAGTTTCTCCTTTAAACCTTAGTAAATGTGTAAATTCTAGGGCTAAATGAATATATTAGTGACAGAAATTGAAAAATGTAAATTTGACTTCCATTTTGTTTTAATTGTTGTGAAATGCTGAAAGGGTTAAGAAACTTTCTAACTGCTGTTTTAGATTCTTTCAGGAGTGCAGTTTTTAGAATGGGGTGACTTTTGGGGGGTTTTATTAGAGAGGCCTTTCAAGTTCCCTTCAGAACTGAACTGGTCCCTTGAAAAATGTGTTTTGGAAATTTTCTTGAAAATTTGGAAAATTACTGCTTGACTTGTAAGCCTTATAATATCTGAAAAAAATGAAAGGGTGCTTAAAATTTGATTGCTACATAAATCAGAGACATGGTTAATTATATTTATGAAAAAATTCGGGTAGTATGGATTTCTATTTGAAAGGCTTGCAATTTCAAAGTTTGAAAACTGCATTTTTTTCAAAATTTTCACCAAATTTCCTATTTTTTCATAATTAAAGACAAAACATATTGGCGAAAATTTACTACTGACATGAAGTACAATGTGTTACGAAAAAACAATCTCAGAATCACTTGTGTAAGTTAAAGCGTCTCAAAGTTATCGCCATTTAAAGTGACACATGTCAGATTTGAAAAAAGAGGCCTGGTCCTCAAGTCACTTTTGGGCTGTGTCTCTAAGGGGTTAATAACTGTCCAGTTGTTTTTTGTTTTTTTTGTTTGTTTGTTTTTTTATTAAAGGTATGGTGAAACCAGATGCAGATTAAAGGTACCATGAAACCCAGTTGGATCAAAAAGTGAGCCCACCCTCACTTTTCATGCCAAAGATCCCTTTGACAGTATAATGTCACATAGTGGTCCTCGACACTGTATAGTGTCCCACAGTGAAACCTTCACACAGTATATTGTCACATAGCCGCCCCGCCACACAGTATAACATCTCATAGCGACATGTCCATACAGTATAATTTCCCACAGCAACCCCTCGACACAGTATAATGTACCACGGTGGCCCCTCCACACAGTATAATATACCATGGTGGCCCCTGCACACCGTATTATGTCCCATAGTGGCCCCTGCACACAGTATTATCCCCCATAGTGGCCCCTCCACACAGTATAATGTACCACGGTGGCCCCTCCACACAGTATTATGTCCCATGGTGGCCTCTGCACACAGTATTATGTCCCATAGTGGATCCTGCACACAGTATTATCCCCCATAGTGGTCCCTGCACACAGTATTATGTCCCATAGTGGCCCTTCCACACAGTATTATGCCTCATAGTGGCCCCTGCACACAGTATTATGCCCCATAGTGGCCCTTCCACACAGTATTATGTCCCCAGTGGCCTCTGCAAACAGTATTATGTCCCATAGTGGCCCTTCCACACAGTATTATCCCCCATAGTGGCCCCTGCACACAGTATTATGTCCCATAGTGGCCCCTGCACACAGTATTATCCCCCATAGTGGCCCCTGCACACAGTATTATGTCCCATAGTGGCCCTTCCACACAGTATAATGTACCATGGTGGCCCCTCCACACAGTATAATGTACCATGGTGGCCCCTGCACACAGTATTATGTCCCATAGTGGCCCCTGCACACAGTATTATGTCCCATAGTGGCCCCTGCACACAGTATTATCCCCCATAGTGGTTCCTGCACACAGTATTATGTCCCATAGTGGCCCTACCACACAGTATAATGTACCATGGTGGCCCCTCCACACAGTATTATGTCCCATAGTGGCCCCTCCACATAGTATAATGTACCATGGTGGCCCCTCCACACAGTATAATATACCATGGTGGCCCCTGCACACAGTATTATGTCCCATAGTGGCCCCTGCACACAGTATTATCCCCCATAGTGGCCTCTGCACACAGTATTATGTCCCATAGTGGATCCTGCACACAGTATTATGTCCCATAGTGGCCCTTCCACACAGTATAATGTACCATGGTGGCCCCTGCACACAGTATTATGTCCCATAGTGGCCCCTGCACACAGTATTATCCCCCATAGTGGTCCCTGCACACGGTATTATGTCCCATAGTGGCCCTACCACACAGTATAATGTACCATGGTGGCCCCTCCACACAGTATTATGTCCCATAGTGGCCCCTCCACATAGTATAATGTACCATGGTGGCCCCTCCACACAGTATAATATACCATGGTGGCCCCTGCACACAGTATTATGTCCCATGGTGGCCTCTGCACACAGTATTATGTCCCATAGTGGATCCTGCACACAGTATTATCCCCCATAGTGGTCCCTGCACACAGTATTATGTCCCATAGTGGCCCTTCCACACAGTATTATGTCCCCAGTGGCCTCTGCACACAGTATTATGTCCCATAGTGGCCCTTCCACACAGTATTATCCCCCATAGTGGCCCCTGCACACAGTATTATGTCCCATAGTGGCCCCTGCACACAGTATTATCCCCCATAGTGGCCCCTGCACACAGTATTATGTCCCATAGTGGCCCTTCCACACAGTATAATGTACCATGGTGGCCCCTCCACACAGTATTATGTCCCATAGTGGCCCCTCCACATAGTATAATGTACCATGGTGGCCCCTCCACACAGTATAATATACCATGGTGGCCCCTGCACACAGTATTATGTCCCATAGTGGCCCCTGCACACAGTATTATCCCCCATAGTGGCCCCTGCACACAGTATTATGTCCCATAGTGGCCCTTCCACACAGTATAATGTACCATGGTGGCCCCTGCACACAGTATTATGTCCCATAGTGGCCCCTGCACACAGTATTATGTCCCATAGTGGCCCCTGCACACAGTATTATCCCCCATAGTGGTTCCTGCACACAGTATTATGTCCCATAGTGGCCCTACCACACAGTATAATGTACCATGGTGGCCCCTCCACACAGTATTATGTCCCATAGTGGCCCCTCCACATAGTATAATGTACCATGGTGGCCCCTCCACACAGTATAATATACCATGGTGGCCCCTGCACACAGTATTATGTCCCATAGTGGCCCCTGCACACAGTATTATCCCCCATAGTGGCCTCTGCACACAGTATTATGTCCCATAGTGGCCCCTGCACACAGTATTATCCCCCATAGTGGTCCCTGCACACGGTATTATGTCCCATAGTGGCCCTACCACACAGTATAATGTACCATGGTGGCCCCTCCACACAGTATTATGTCCCATAGTGGCCCCTCCACATAGTATAATGTACCATGGTGGCCCCTCCACACAGTATAATATACCATGGTGGCCCCTGCACACAGTATTATGTCCCATGGTGGCCTCTGCACACAGTATTATGTCCCATAGTGGATCCTGCACACAGTATTATCCCCCATAGTGGTCCCTGCACACAGTATTATGTCCCATAGTGGCCCTTCCACACAGTATTATGTCCCAAGTGGCCCCTGCACACAGTATTATGTCCCATAGTGGCCCTTCCACACAGTATAATGTACCATGGTGGCCCCTGCACACAGTATTATGTCCCATAGTGGCCCCTGCACACAGTATTATCCCCCATAGTGGCCCCTGCACACAGTATTATGTCTCATTTTGGCCCTTCCACACAGTATTATGTCCCATAGTGGCCCCTCCACATAGTATTATGTCCCATAGTGGCCCCTCCACATAGTATAATGTACCATGGTGGCCCCTCCACACAGTATAATGTACCATGGTGGCCCCTCTGCACATTATATTTTCACACTGTGACTCCTTCACACAGTATAATGATCCATAGGTGCCCCTCTGCATAGTATAATATCCCAAAGTAGGTTCACATCTGCACCAGGCTTCACGTGGTTGGGGTTCGCTGGAGGACACGAGTGACGGAGAGCCAGACTGCTAAAATAGTGGTTACACACGGACACTGGAAGACCCCATTGACTGCAATGGGTCCACCAGTTGTTTGCCGCTTTTATACTGAAAGCAGTGGGGAGAAAAGTCCTCCATGCAGATGTGAACCCAGCACAACAATGCATGTTTGGCCAAGTTATATGTGCGTACTAGAGATGAGCGAACAGTGTTCTATCGAACTCATGTTCGATCGGATATTAGGCTGTTCGGCATGTTCGAATCGAATCGAACACCGCGTGGTAAAGTGCGCCATTACTCGATTCCCCTCCCACCTTCCCTGGCGCCTTTTTTGCTCCAATAACAGCGCAGGGTAGGTGGGACAGGAACTACGACACCGGTGACGTTGAAAAAAGTAGGCAAAACCCATTGGCTGCCGAAAACATGTGACCTCTAATTTAAAAGAACAGCGCCGCCCAGCTTCGCGTCATTCTGAGCTTGCAATTCACCGAGGACGGAGGTTTCCGTCCAGTTAGCTAGGGCTTAGATTCTGGGTAGGCAGGGACAGGCTAGGATAGGAAGGAGAAGACAACCAACAGCTCTTGTAAGAGCTAAATTCCAGGGAGAAGCTTGTCAGTGTAACGTGGCACTGACGGGCTCAATCGCCGCAACCCAGCTTTCCCAGGATCCTGAATGGAATACACTGTCAGTGTATTCCCGTATACCCGATATATACCCCGATACCCGTTCCAACGGTGTGCCCCCCCACCTTCACCCCAGAAATACCCTGCAAGTCCCCTAGCAATAGAATTGGGGCTATATACACCCACAATTTTTACTACTGGTATACAGTGCCATTGTCTGACTGGGAATTCAAAGAATATATTGGGAATACAAATACCCTCATTTCTTGCTACTGCCATATAGTGCCAGTTTCTGACTGGTAATTCAAAGAATATATTGGGGTTACGTGCACCCACAATTTTTACTACTGGTATACAGTGCCATTGTCTGACTGGGAATTCAAAGAATATATTGGGAATACAAATACCCTCATTTCTTGCTACTGCCATATAGTGCCAGTTTCTGACTGGGAATTCAAAGAATATATTGGGGTTATAAATACCCTCATTTCTTGCTACTGCCATATAGTGCCAGTTTCTGACTGGTAATTCAAAGAATATATTGGGGTTACGTGCACCCACAATTTTTACTACTGGTATACAGTGCCATTGTCTGACTGGGAATTCAAAGAGTATATTGGGAATACAAATACCCTCATTTCTTGCTACTGCCATATAGTGCCAGTTTCTGACTGGGAATTCAAAGAATATATTGGGGTTACGTGCACCCACAATTTTTACTACTGGTATACAGTGCCATTGTCTGACTGGGAATTCAAAGAATATATTGGGGTTATAAATACCCTCATTTCTTGCTACTGCCATATAGTGCCAGTTTCTGACTGGGAATTCAAAGAATATATTGGGGTTACGTGCACCCACAATTTTTACTACTGGTATACAGTGCCATTGTCTGACTGGGAATTCAAAGAATATATTGGGGTTATAAATACCCTCATTTCTTGCTACTGCCATATAGTGCCAGTTTCTGACTGGTAATTCAAAGAATATATTGGGGTTACGTGCACCCACAATTTTTACTACTGGTATACAGTGCCATTGTCTGACTGGGAATTCAAAGAGTATATTGGGAATACAAATACCCTCATTTCTTGCTACTGCCATATAGTGCCAGTTTCTGACTGGGAATTCAAAGAATATATTGGGGTTACGTGCACCCACAATTTTTACTACTGGTATACAGTGCCATTGTCTGACTGGGAATTCAAAGAGTATATTGGGAATACAAATACCCTCATTTCTTGCTACTGCCATATAGTGCCAGTTTCTGACTGGGAATTCAAAGAATATATTGGGGTTACGTGCACCCACAATTTTTACTACTGGTATACAGTGCCATTGTCTGACTGGGAATTCAAAGAATATATTGGGGTTATAAATACCCTCATTTCTTGCTACTGCCATATAGTGCCAGTTTCTGACTGGTAATTCAAAGAATATATTGGGGTTACGTGCACCCACAATTTTTACTACTGGTATACAGTGCCATTGTCTGACTGGGAATTCAAAGAATATATTGGGGTTATAAATACCCTCATTTCTTGCTACTGCCATATAGTGCCAGTTTCTGACTGGTAATTCAAAGAATATATTGGGGTTACGTGCACCCACAATTTTTACTACTGGTATACAGTGCCATTGTCTGACTGGGAATTCAAAGAGTATATTGGGAATACAAATACCCTCATTTCTTGCTACTGCCATATAGTGCCAGTTTCTGACTGGGAATTCAAAGAATATATTGGGGTTACGTGCACCCACAATTTTTACTACTGGTATACAGTGCCATTGTCTGACTGGGAATTCAAAGAATATATTGGGGTTATAAATACCCTCATTTCTTGCTACTGCCATATAGTGCCAGTTTCTGACTGGTAATTCAAAGAATATATTGGGGTTACGTGCACCCACAATTTTTACTACTGGTATACAGTGCCATTGTCTGACTGGGAATTCAAAGAATATATTGGGGTTATAAATACCCTCATTTCTTGCTACTGCCATATAGTGCCAGTTTCTGACTGGTAATTCAAAGAATATATTGGGGTTACGTGCACCCACAATTTTTACTACTGGTATACAGTGCCATTGTCTGACTGGGAATTCAAAGAATATATTGGGGTTATAAATACCCTCATTTCTTGCTACTGCCATATAGTGCCAGTTTCTGACTGGTAATTCAAAGAATATATTGGGGTTACGTGCACCCACAATTTTTACTACTGGTATACAGTGCCATTGTCTGACTGGGAATTCAAAGAGTATATTGGGAATACAAATACCCTCATTTCTTGCTACTGCCATATAGTGCCAGTTTCTGACTGGGAATTCAAAGAATATATTGGGGTTACGTGCACCCACAATTTTTACTACTGGTATACAGTGCCATTGTCTGACTGGGAATTCAAAGAGTATATTGGGAATACAAATACCCTCATTTCTTGCTACTGCCATATAGTGCCAGTTTCTGACTGGTAATTCAAAGAATATATTGGGGTTACGTGCACCCACAATTTTTACTACTGGTATACAGTGCCATTGTCTGACTGGGAATTCAAAGAATATATTGGGGTTATAAATACCCTCATTTCTTGCTACTGCCATATAGTGCCAGTTTCTGACTGGTAATTCAAAGAATATATTGGGGTTACGTGCACCCACAATTTTTACTACTGGTATACAGTGCCAATTTCTAACTAGGAATTCAAAATGCGCAAGGCTCCCGGAAAGGGACGTGGACGAGGCCGTGGGCGAGGTCGGGGGAATGGTTCTGGGGAGCAAGGTAGCAGTGAAGCCACAGGGCGTCCCGTGCCTACTCCTGTGGGGCAGCAAGCATTGCGCCACTCCACAGTGCCAGGGTTGCTTGCCACATTAACTAAACTGCAAGGTACAAACCTTAGTAGGCCCGAGAACCAGGAACAGGTCTTGCAATGGCTGTCAGAGAACGCTTACAGCACATTGTCCAGCAGCCAGTCAGACTCTGCCTCCTCTCCTCCTATTACCCAACAGTCTTGTCTTCCTTCCTCCCAAAATTCCGAAGCTTTACAGAACAATAACCCAAACTGTCCCTGCTCCCCAGAGCTGTTCTCCGCTCCTTTCATTGTCCCTCAACCTGCCTCTCCACGTCACGATTCCACGAACCTAACAGAGGAGCATCTGTATCCAGATGCTCAAACACTAGAGTCTCCTCCATCTCCGTTCGATTTGGTGGTGGATGACCAGCAACCCACCCTCATCGACGATGATGTGACGCAGTTGCCGTCAGGGCATCCAGTTGACCGGCGCATTGTGCGGGAGGAGGAGATGAGACAGGAGTTGGAAGAGGAAGTGGTGGATGATGAGGACACTGACCCGACCTGGACAGGGGGGATGTCAAGCGGGGAAAGTAGTGTGGATGTTGAGGCAGGTGCAGCACCAAAAAGGGTAGCTAGAGGCAGAGGCAGAGGTCAGCAGCTTAGGCGAAGCCAGGCCACACCCGGAATCTCCCAAGATGTTCCAGTTCGTACCCAGCCCCGAAAAACTCCCACCTCGAGGGCACGTTTCTCGAAGGTGTGGAGTTTTTTCAAGGAATGCGCCGAGGACAGATATAGTGTTGTCTGCACAATTTGCCTCTCGAAATTGATTAGGGGCTCTGAGAAGAGCAACCTGTCCACCACTTCAATGCGCCGTCATTTGGAATCCAAGCACTGGAATCAGTGGCAGGCAGCAACGGCAGGACAAAGGCCGCCTGCCGTTCACGCCACTGCCACTGCCTCTGCCTCTGCCTCTGCCACTGCCACTGCTGACTGTGCTGGCGATGCACTGCAGAGGACGAGCCAGGACACCACTTCATCTGCCTCCGCCACTTTGTTGACTTCTACCTCATCCTCCCCTGGTCCTGTCTTATCTCCTTCTCCTGCACCATCAAAGGCACCATCAGGCGTTTCTTTACAACAACCCACCATCTCTCAGACATTGGAGCGGCGGCAGAAATACACTGCTAACCACCCACACGCGCAAGCCTTGAACGCCAACATCGCTAAACTGCTGGCCCAGGAGATGTTGGCGTTCCGGCTTGTTGAAACTCCCGCCTTCCTGGACCTGATGGCAACTGCGGCACCTCGCTATGCCGTCCCTAGCCGTCACTACTTCTCCCGGTGTGCCGTCCCCGCCTTGCACCAGCACGTGTCACTCAACATCAGGCGGGCCCTTAGTTCCGCGCTTTGCACAAAGGTCCACTTGACCACCGACGCGTGGACAAGTGCATGCGGACAGGGACGCTACATTTCACTGACGGCACACTGGGTGAATGTAGTTGAGGCTGGGACTGCTTCCCAAACTGGCCCGGTGTACCTCGTCTCCCCGCCTAACATTCCTGGCAGGGACACGAGAAGAACACCCCCCTCCTCCTCCTCCTCTACCGCCTCCTCCTCCGCCACCGCCTCCTCCTCCGCCACCGCCTCCTCCTCCGCTGTTAGATTGACCCCAGCTACGAGTTGGAAACGTTGCAGCACTGGCGTTGGTAGACGTCAGCAGGCTGTGCTGAAGCTGATCAGCTTGGGGGACAGACAGCACACTGCCTCCGAGGTGAGGGATGCCCTCCTCGATGAGACGGCAATATGGTTTGAGCCGCTGCACCTGGGCCCAGGCATGGTCGTTTGTGATAACGGCCGGAACCTGGTAGCAGCTCTGGAGCTTGCCGGACTCCAACATGTTCCATGCCTGGCCCACGTCTTCAACCTAGTGGTGCAACGTTTCCTAAAGAGCTACCCCAATGTTCCAGAGCTACTGGTGAAAGTGCGGCGCATGTGCGCCCACTTTCGCAAGTCGACAGTAGCCGCTGCTAGCTTAAAATCTCTCCAGCAACGCCTGCATGTGCCACAACACCGGCTTTTGTGCGACGTCCCCACACGCTGGAACTCAACGTTTCAGATGTTGAATAGAGTGGTTGAGCAGCAGAGACCTTTGATGGAATACCAGCTACAAAACCCTAGGGTGCCACAAAGTCAGCTGCCTCAGTTTCACATCCATGAGTGGCCATGGATGAGAGACCTTTGTGACATCCTACGGGTCTTTGAGGAGTCCACAAGGAGGGTGAGCTCTGAGGATGCGATGGTGAGCCTTACAATCCCGCTCTTGTGTGTTCTGAGAGAATCCCTGATTGACATCAGGGATAACTCAGATCACACAGAGGAGTTAGGGATAGCATCCGATCCGTCACAGCTGGAGAGTAGGTCCACACATCTGTCCGCTTCACTGCGTTTAATGGAGGAGGAGGAGGAGGAGGAGGAGGAAGAAGAGTTGTCCGATGATGTGATGGTGATACAGGAGGCTTCCGGGCAACTTCGAATCGTCCCATTGTTGCAGCGCGGATGGGTAGACATGGAGGATGAGGAGGAAATGGAGATTGAACTTTCCGGTGGGGCCAGAGGAGTCATGCCAACTAACACTGTGGCAGACATGGCTGAGTTCATGTTGGGGTGCTTTACAACCGACAAGCGTATTGTCAAAATCATGGAGGACAACCAGTACTGGATCTTTGCTATCCTTGACCCCCGGTATAAAAACAACATCTCGTCTTTTATTCCGGTAGAGGGGAGGGCCAATCGCATCAATGCTTGCCACAGGCAATTGGTGCAGAATATGATGGAGATGTTTCCAGCATGTGACGTTGGCGGCAGGGAGGGCAGTTCCTCCAGTAGGCAACCAAGTTCTCACCGGTCCACACAAACGAGGGGCACACTGTCTAAGGTCTGGGACACCTTGATGGCACCCCCTCGCCAAAGTGCCGCCACGGAGGGTCCTAGTGTCACCAGGCGTGAGAAGTATAGGCACATGTTGCGGGAATACCTTTCCGACCACAGCCCTGTCCTCTCCGACCCCTCTGCGCCCTACACGTATTGGGTGTCGAAGTTGGACCTGTGGCTTGAACTTGCCCTATATGCCTTGGAGGTGCTGTCCTGTCCTGCCGCCAGCGTCCTATCTGAGAGGGTGTTCAGTGCAGCCGGTGGCATCATCACTGACAAGCGCACCCGTCTGTCAGCTGAGAGTGCCGACCGGCTCACTTTGATAAAAATGAACCACCACTGGATAGAGCCTTCATTTTTGTGCCCACCTGTGTAAAGCACCCCAACATGAAACTCCATGTCTGTACTCAACCTCTCCAATTCCTCCGCATCCTCATACTCATCCACCATAAGCGTTGCACAATTCTGCTAATACTAGGCTCCCTCCAACATGATTTCCCCCAACTCTGCTGGTTAGAGGCTCCCTCCACCCTGATTTCCACCAACTCTGCTGGTTAGAGGCTCCCTCCACCATGAATTTGCCCAAACTGGGCTGTTTAGAGGCTCCCTCCACCATGAATTGGTCCAAACTGGGCTGGTTAGAGGCTCCCTCCACCATTAATTGGTCCAAA
The DNA here is from genome assembly GCF_031893055.1 of Leptodactylus fuscus. Classification (NCBI taxonomy): domain Eukaryota; kingdom Metazoa; phylum Chordata; class Amphibia; order Anura; family Leptodactylidae; genus Leptodactylus; species Leptodactylus fuscus. The sequence continues at coordinate 150,618,194 of NC_134270.1, read as the reverse complement.
CTGGGCTGGTTAGAGGCTCCCTCCACCATGAATTTGCCCAAACTGGGGTGGTTAGAGGCTCCCTCCACCATTAATTGGTCCAAACTGGGCTGGTTAGAGGCTCCCTCCACAATTAATTGGTCCAAACTGGGCTAATTAGAGGCTCCCTCCACCATGAATTGGTCCAAACTGGGTTTTTTAGAGGCTCCCTCCACCATGAATTTGCCCAAACTGGGCTGTTTAGAGGCTCCCTCCACCATGAATTGGTCCAAACTGGGCTGGTTAGAGGCTCCCTCCACCATGAATTTCCCAAAACTTGGCTGTTTAGAGGCTCCCTCCACCATTAATTGGTCCAAACTGGGCTGGTTAGAGGCTCCCTCCACCATTAATTGGTCCAAACTGGGCTGGTTAGAGGCTCCCTCCACCATTAATTGGTCCAAACTGGGCTGGTTAGAGGCTCCCTCCACCATGAATTTCCCAAAACTTGGCTGTTTAGAGGCTCCCTCCACCATTAATTGGTCCAAACTGGGCTGGTTAGAGGCTCCCTCCACCATGAATTTGCCCAAACTGGGCTGTTTAGAGGCTCCCTCCACCATGAATTTGCCCAAACTGGGCTGTTTAGAGGCTCCCTCCACCATGAATTGGTCCAAACTGGGCTGGTTAGAGGCTCCCTCCACCATGAATTTCCCAAAACTTGGCTGTTTAGAGGCTCCCTCCACCATTAATTGGTCCAAACTGGGCTGGTTAGAGGCTCCCTCCACCATGAATTTGCCCAAACTGGGGTGGTTAGAGGCTCCCTCCACCATTAATTGGTCCAAACTAGGCTGGTTAGAGGCTCCCTCCACCATTAATTGGTCCAAACTGGGCTGGTTAGAGGCTCCCTCCACCATGAATTTCCCAAAACTTGGCTGTTTAGAGGCTCCCTCCACCATTAATTGGTCCAAACTGGGCTGGTTAGAGGCTCCCTCCACCATGAATTTGCCCAAACTGGGCTGGTTAGAGGCTCCCTCCACCATGAATTTCCCAAAACTTGGCTGTTTAGAGGCTCCCTCCACCATTAATTGGTCCAAACTGGGCTGGTTAGAGGCTCCCTCCACCATGAATTTGCCCAAACTGGGCTGGTTAGAGGCTCCCTCCACCATGAATTTCCCAAAACTTGGCTGTTTAGAGGCTCCCTCCACCATTAATTGGTCCAAACTGGGCTGGTTAGAGGCTCCCTCCACCATTAATTGGTCCAAACTGGGCTGGTTAGAGGCTCCCTCCACCATGAATTTCCCAAAACTTGGCTGTTTAGAGGCTCCCTCCACCATTAATTGGTCCAAACTGGGCTGGTTAGAGGCTCCCTCCACCATGAATTTGCCCAAACTGGGCTGTTTAGAGGCTCCCTCCACCATGAATTTGCCCAAACTGGGCTGTTTAGAGGCTCCCTCCACCATGAATTGGTCCAAACTGGGCTGGTTAGAGGCTCCCTCCACCATGAATTTCCCAAAACTTGGCTGTTTAGAGGCTCCCTCCACCATTAATTGGTCCAAACTGGGCTGGTTAGAGGCTCCCTCCACCATGAATTTGCCCAAACTGGGGTGGTTAGAGGCTCCCTCCACCATTAATTGGTCCAAACTGGGCTGGTTAGAGGCTCCCTCCACCATTAATTGGTCCAAACTGGGCTGGTTAGAGGCTCCCTCCACCATGAATTTCCCAAAACTTGGCTGTTTAGAGGCTCCCTCCACCATTAATTGGTCCAAACTGGGCTGGTTAGAGGCTCCCTCCACCATGAATTTGCCCAAACTGGGCTGGTTAGAGGCTCCCTCCACCATGAATTTCCCAAAACTTGGCTGTTTAGAGGCTCCCTCCACCATTAATTGGTCCAAACTGGGCTGGTTAGAGGCTCCCTCCACCATGAATTTGCCCAAACTGGGCTGGTTAGAGGCTCCCTCCACCATGAATTTCCCAAAACTTGGCTGTTTAGAGGCTCCCTCCACCATTAATTGGTCCAAACTGGGCTGGTTAGAGGCTCCCTCCACCATGAATTTGCCCAAACTGGGGTGGTTAGAGGCTCCCTCCACCATTAATTGGTCCAAACTGGGCTGGTTAGAGGCTCCCTCCACAATTAATTGGTCCAAACTGGGCTAATTAGAGGCTCCCTCCACCATGAATTGGTCCAAACTGGGTTTTTTAGAGGCTCCCTCCACCATGAATTTGCCCAAACTGGGCTGTTTAGAGGCTCCCTCCACCATGAATTGGTCCAAACTGGGCTGGTTAGAGGCTCCCTCCACCATGAATTTCCCAAAACTTGGCTGTTTAGAGGCTCCCTCCACCATTAATTGGTCCAAACTGGGCTGGTTAGAGGCTCCCTCCACCATTAATTGGTCCAAACTGGGCTGGTTAGAGGCTCCCTCCACCATTAATTGGTCCAAACTGGGCTGGTTAGAGGCTCCCTCCACCATGAATTTCCCAAAACTTGGCTGTTTAGAGGCTCCCTCCACCATTAATTGGTCCAAACTGGGCTGGTTAGAGGCTCCCTCCACCATGAATTTGCCCAAACTGGGCTGTTTAGAGGCTCCCTCCACCATGAATTTGCCCAAACTGGGCTGTTTAGAGGCTCCCTCCACCATGAATTGGTCCAAACTGGGCTGGTTAGAGGCTCCCTCCACCATGAATTTCCCAAAACTTGGCTGTTTAGAGGCTCCCTCCACCATTAATTGGTCCAAACTGGGCTGGTTAGAGGCTCCCTCCACCATGAATTTGCCCAAACTGGGGTGGTTAGAGGCTCCCTCCACCATTAATTGGTCCAAACTGGGCTGGTTAGAGGCTCCCTCCACCATTAATTGGTCCAAACTGGGCTAATTAGAGGCTCCCTCCACCATGAATTGGTCCAAACTGGGTTTTTTAGAGGCTCCCTCCACCATGAATTTGCCCAAACTGGGCTGTTTAGAGGCTCCCTCCACCATGAATTGGTCCAAACTGGGCTGGTTAGAGGCTCCCTCCACCATGAATTGGTCCAAACTGGGCTGGTTAGAGGCTCCCTCCACCATGAATTTCCCAAAACTTGGCTGTTTAGAGGCTCCCTCCACCATTAATTGGTCCAAACTGGGCTGGTTAGAGGCTCCCTCCACCATGAATTGGTCCAAACTGGGGTTTTTAGAGGCTCCCTCCACCATGAATTGGTCCAAACTGGGGTTTTTAGAGTCTCCCTCCACCATGAATTGGTCCAAACTGGGGTTTTTAGAGTCTCCCTCCACCATGAATTGGTCCAAACTGGGGTTTTTAGAGGCTCCCTCCACCATGAATTTGCCCAAACTCTGCTGGTTAGAGGCTCAATCCACCCTGATTTTCAAAACAAATGTTGGTGCCAACCTCAACTTACTACAAGGGCCAAATTCACTGCTGGTGACAAGCTCTCCTCACTGCAAGTGCCAAATACACATGTTTCAAGGTGTTTTCCTACTGTCAGAGAGGTGGTATTGAGTGTGTAAAGTGTGTAGTTGTTAGGCTGTGATGTTGGGGTAATAGAGGGTCTTTGGTGTGTTAGATGCCCCCAGACATGCTTCCCCTGCTGTCCCAGTGTCATTCCAGAGGTGTTGGCATCATTTCCTGGGGTGTCATAGTGGACTTGGTGACCCTCCAGACACGGATTTGGGTTTCCCCCTTAACGAGTATCTGTTCCCCATAGACTATAATGGGGTTCGAAACCCGTTCGAACACACGAACATTGAGCGGCTGTTCGAATCGAATTTCGAACCTCGAACATTTTAGTGTTCGCTCATCTCTAGTGCGTACCAAAAGTACACAGATATTTATCTCCATATCTCATGAAGATGAAGTAAACAGTTTACTATAAGGCAGTTTTAGATTTTTTTTGTTCAATTTTCCTATCAATCCAAACAAAATCATTGGACTGGGTTTTGCAATCTATGAGCTCAGCCAAGCGTGATAAGGTAGATCATATTGTGTACCTTTTTAGATACAGTGACTTCACCTTGATAGCATCGCTTCTTCTACCATCCAGCTATAATCTGACTGTCACCTCCAGCAAATACACAAACCCTTGTCGATATATTACCGCCTGATGTATAATCATTATAGTATGATCTAGTAGGATTCTTATAAACAGCAGATTTTCCTACTACTATCATGAGATACTTAACACTTATTGACATCACTGACTGTTTTATTGTTGATTTACATAAAGGTGTTTCAGAGCGGCCGCCATGTTTTTTCAGCGCACCAGTGTTAAACTGCACAATATCCGGAACAGTCCAAAATGGATAACGTAGAGAAATGACTATTTTTGCTCTTACCAGGCTGTTTCTCTGCTTCCCCTCCCTCTGCTAAACTGCCTTTCACTCCCTGATATAAACAGGCATTACAGGTCACATGACTAAGATGAATCCCTTCTATAGGAGTCTATGGAGAGGGGGACGAGAAGAGGAGTAAGCAGGAAATATGGGAAGTCAGGCTTAAACTTATGATGGAGTTGAATACAATCATAACATCACAACCAAAGTACTTTACTCACATCAGTATTTCTGATATTTGCCCTGTAGGGATTCTGAGTGCGAGAAATAATCTTAGAGCAGATTCTTCTCTATGCACTGTGTGCAGTGCATGGCACCCACCAGCTCAGAGAGGAATGTATGTAAACATATACGGCAACTTATCCCTTAAAGTCACGTTTTAAAGGGATTCTACCACTAAAACACATTTTTTTCTAGTTAACACGTCGGAATAGCTTTTAGAAAGGCTATTCGTCTCCTACCTTTAGAAGTGCTCTCCGCCGCGCCGTTCGTTCAAAATACCGGTTTGTACCGGTATGCTAATGAGTTCTCTCACAGCGATGGGGGCATCCCCCATCGCAGGAACAGCGATGGGGTCGTCCCCATTGCAGCTCGAAAACCGACTGCAGCGCCGCCTCTATGGTCTTGCGTATCCTCCCCTTGCTTCTTCAGCGTCCTTTCTAAAGGCTATTCCGACGTGTTAACTAGAAAAAATGTGTTTTAGTGGTAGAATCCCTTTAACTTCTCCATACAACAGATGTTTTTCCTGGGCCTTAGGCCCACAGACACTTCTATTTCCTTCCAAAAAGAAAAGGAGAGACAATGAGGGGCGCATAGCGTAACACAGCTTCACGAAGATAATATAGAGCACCTATGGTGGCTCAGTGGTTGGCACTGAGTCCCAGGTTCGAATCCTGCAAGGAACTGCACGTGCAGGGAGTTTGTATGTTCTCCCCGTCTTTGCGTGGAGTTCCTCCCATTCTACAAAGACAAAAAAAATGTACATTGTGATCCCTATATGGGGCTCATAATCTACATTAAAAAAAAAGACAAAAACAAACAATCATACCCATAATTGGTATAAAACATTAGGTTTATTAGTATCCAAAAATAAAATAAATCATATGGACACACATGAATGACACATTACAAAAAACAAATACAGGAAAAGGGAAACCATTCGGTTTAAAGTGCCAGCAAGCCAAAATGATGTAGGTAAGGATACAAAAAAAATAGAAGCTGTCATGAATAAGGTGCTATAATAAATAAATAATTGCCTCGAACATTAAAGGGGTTGTCCCATCACAAGCATCCTATCTATACTGCTATTTTATGTGGATTTAAGACTTTTCCTAAATGCATTGCTTTATCAAAACTGCTTTGTTTGGCTGCTATCTTAATTTATTCACTTTATTGTTTACACTCAGTTTCTATGGCCCTTGGGATTATCTGCTCATTTGTCAAGTGATGTAGCTGCCTGCTCTCAGGGGTGATGTAGCTGCCTGCTCTCAGGGGGGAGGGAGGGGCTGGGAGCAGCTCTGAGCTGTTTGTGTCTTTTAAGTAGCGGAGCTTCTCAGATAGGGGAGGTGAGAGCTCCGGGATTTCTGAGCTCTTATCAGTCGGTTTAATTGAATTTGGCTGATAAGGGCTGAGTTAGGGAATCCATTACCTCTGTATGTAATGCAAACTAACTGAAATCCAGCTCTGCTACATCAGCTTCACACTGTGGTAATTCATTTACAACCAATCCCGTGCAAGTGAAACCCCGCCCACCTATGTGTCGAGAAAAGCAGGAAGTGAAGAGAGCACAACAGCCTGCAGGTTAGTGAACAAGCGTCATGGGAATATATTACCATAAAAATTGCAAGATTGTGCCTCTACAGCGCACTCAACTCTCCATATGATTTATTTTATTTTTGGATACTAATAAACCTAATGTTTTATACCTATTATGGGTATGGTTGTTTGTTTCTGTCATTTTTCAGTTAGGTCCCATACCTGATCATGCGTTATTGGCCTCTATATGTGCTAATAAAAAAAAAAAAAGGAGAAGATAATATAGAACGCCTGATTGGCCTCTTACTTTGAGGAGTTGTGAGTAGTCACAACCAAAAAATTTCAATTATAAACCCTATTAATGTGGCAGCGACCTCGTCCTTACGTCAATGGTTGGTGATGGGTCAACTTTAGGGTCAACAACCCATGGGAAGGGTAGGACAATGCGCGTGGTTGAACATGCAATATGTCAAACTCCTTATAATCAGAAACAGATATAATCTTTATTCTGGTATTGAGCACTATGCGTTTTGGCTCCTGGTCCTTCTAGCAGCAGCTAGTTATCTTGTGCACTTGAGAAAGGGATATTTCCCGAAACGCATAGTGTTCGATCCCAGAATAAAGATTATATCTGTTCCCAATTATACAGAGTTTGATGTATTGCATGTTCAAGTGCACGCATTGTCCTACCCATGGGTTGTTGACCCTGAAGTTCCTACTTCTCTTTCCTTTGGTAGTTCGATGTTCCTCGATAACATAGCCTACACCTCCAGACTACTTACCTGTACTCTGGCATGCCCACTTCTGGTGAAGGTTTAAAGTCACACAGCCCCCACTGGACAAACCATCGCCAGATTTGGCTTCAGGTACCATCTTTATGCTGATGACACCCAATTATACACATCTTCCCGTGACATCACCCCTGTACTCATACAGAACACCAGCGACTGTCTTTCTGCAGTCTCTAATATCATGTCCTCACTCTATCTGAAACTAACTCTCTAAGACTGAACTACTGCTGTTTCCACCATCTAACAGATCTGTCCCTGATATATCCATTGTAGTCTCAGGCCTTACTATAACTCCTAGGCAGCAGGCCCGCTGCCTCGGGGTCATGTTTGACGCAGACCTTTCCTTCACCCCTCATATTGAATCACTCGCACGTTCATGTCACCTCCACCTCAAAAACAACTCCAGAATACGCCCTTTCCTTACCAGAGATACACTAAAGACACTTATTGTCTCTCTGATTCATTCTCGCCTTGACTACTGTAACTCCTTACTAATCGGTCTTCCCCTCACTAAACTCTCCCCTCTACAATCTATTCTGAATGCAGCGGCCAGGCTCATCTATCAGTCTAGACGCTACAGCGATGCCTCCGGTCTGTGCCAGTCGCTACATTGGCTGCCTATTCAATATAGAATAAAATATAAAGTTATTACTCTCATCCACAAGGCTCTCCATAATGCCGCACCTCCCTACATTTCCTCCCTCATCTCTGTTTACTGTTCAACCCGTGCTCTCCGCTCACTCAATGACCTAACACTTACATCCTCTATTATCAGAACCTCCCACACTTGTATACAAGACTTCTCCCGAGCTGCACCACTTCTCTGGAATGCTCTACCCCGGATTTACTCCCAATTTCTACAGTTTCAAACGCAAACTAAAGACACATCTTTTCAGATAGGCCTATCACAATTTCTAATGTAAACCCTTCCATACTATAATTAGAATCCCCAAAATGTAACCCTCCTCTGTCCCCACTCCCACATTACCCCCATGATATGATGTCATCTCAGGATAACTTTATAGGTCCAAGCTCCATCCACATGTTAAAGGACACCACTAGTGACAGCTCATAAAGTTTTAAGTTTGTGTCATGACAGTCACCTCTATTACAAAAGTGTCTGACCTCTGTATAAGCAATGCCGCCCCTGCTACCTCTTGTGTCACCCCCTCTACCTCATAGATTGTAAGCTCTTGTGAGCAGGGCCCTCAGTCCCATTGTGTGAAATGACTTTCTTTGTAATGTATCTTTCTGTCTGTATTTGAACCCTACAAATTGTACAGCGCTGCGGAATATGTTGGCGCTATAGAAATAAAATGTATTATTAAATTTATTAAAGTCTTTCCTTGACACTATGGCTCATAGTTTAGGTAACAACTGTCCTTCTTGGCATAAAATAGGGCATATATATAGGAAGGTCTATAAAAAGAGGAAAAATCTGACACGTCAGTCAAATTTATAATACCCCATATACCATTAAAAAAAATTGGCCCAATATTTATCAACTGTTGATACATCTTCCTATTGTACAGGCAAAGCTATCAATACGTAAAAAAATCAGGCCAATGTATCAGAAGCCACCAGCTTTACCATTCATTCATAGCTCATTCATTTCCTTCATCCATTCTTGAGTTATGCTTTGTACCTGACTCGTGTGAAAGTTTCCGACTCGTGCTCTATTTATTTATCGCCTTCAATAAAGCTTTGTATTTTATTTTTGGAATTGGTGCTATTTTTTCCCTTTTCTAAATCCTGAACAAACTGCAGCTCGCACAAGAAAAACCTCCAGTCTCTGGATGAAAACACTTAATTGATGCGATTTATAATATCAACAAACAGCCGGAACCCTAATTAAAAACAAAGACAATCTGTTCCGTGTTTCTTCCAGCAGGAATTAGAAAACCATAATTAGTTTTGTAATTTTGTTTTTCTGACTCGGTGTAATTCTTAACACTTGTAGCCAATCAGGGAAAAGAAATTGTTCTAGTCTCTGATGATGTCATACGGTGCCAGGTGATGAGAACTAGCACCTGCTGGCAGCCAATTTGATAGGGAGCTTAACATATCAATGCCACGGGACACCAAGCAAGAACTGCTCCAGCTATGATGAGGATATGCTCCGCTGAACAGGAGATTCTTCAGATTTGAAAGTAGGAGCAACGCATTTCTTTGATGATAAACAAGATTTTAGTTTTGCTCATTCACAATTGGCTCAGTATTGTTTGGCTCTTGAAAAAGTGGACTTACAAAGACAAACCCCTTTCTGCAATCCAACTGCCGTGGCAACGACTGATCCTACCATAAAAGTCAAACAGACATAGGCTAAGGCCCCACGCAGCTTTTTTTGTTGCAGATTTTGCTATGTTTGAGCAGAAAGTAGAAGTATAAAGGTAAGTTCACATGGCGGAAAATGGATTCTGCGTGTGAAAGTACCGCGTGGCTAACCACGACAGAATGCCGATGCAGTGCACTGGTATCCAGTTGCGGCATTCCACTCCGGATTAGGCCTGAATGAATGTGCCTAATTGGGAGGGAGTCTACACCACGGACGCCGCGGCTGAGGCTGCCACAAAATCCATGGGAAGAAGGGGCACGTTGCTTCTTTTTTATGCTACTAACTACCGTGTTTCCCCCAAAAGTAGGACACCCCCGAAAGTAAGGCATGCATGGGGGTTTCTGTTGATTTGCCTAATATAAGGCACCCCCCGAAAATAAGGCATGCCTGGCAGTGGTGGGCGGGGCTTAGCGGTGCTTCGGGGGCGGGGCTTAGCGGAACTTCCGGGGACGGGGCTTAGCAATCCCCACTTCACTGACACAGCAGCCGTGCTCTGTGCTCCGTGTACACAGCAAAGCCGGCTGCTGCCTTTGCTGTTGTGTCCACTGTCCCTGCTGCTGTAGGATGAGCTCTCCCAGCTCATCCCAGAGGCAGCAGCCAGCATAAAGAAGAGACAGCAGCCGGCTTTCCTGTGCACACGGAGCACAGAGCACGGCTGCTGTGTCAGTGAAGTGGGGATCGCTAAGCCCCGCGCCTGAAAGCTCCGCTAAGCCCTGCCCCCAAAGCCTTGCTAAGCCCCGCCCACCACTGTCGGGACGAACAGCAGCACCAGCGCTGCTAAGAAGATGGGAAAGGTAAGTAGGATACCTTCCCCCCCTCCCCTACACTACCTACAACCGGCAATTATGCTGACGCTCCGCTAAGGAAGTGCCGGCATCACTGCCGGTTGTAATAAGACGTCCCCCGAAAATAAGACAGGTCCTATATTTAGGGCGATAATTTATTATAAGACACTGTCTTATTTTCGGGGAAACACGGTAGTGCAAAAAAGAAGCAAATGGCTCCCATAGAAGTGAAAGGGAGCCATTTTTGGCAGCGGATTTTGAGGCGAATAAGGGTACTTGTAGGCATTTGCTAAGGATTCAGTGGTAGAAAATTCTGCTCTAAATTTGCCTTCCATTGTTTTCAATGGGAGGCAGAGATTGCAGAAGGATGCCGAAAAAATCTGCATCCTGCTCGATCTTGCTGCAGATTTCACAGCCTGTTACTCCCTGTGGATAAGGCCCATTTATCTGGGCCTCATCAGCAGTAGAGAGCCGCAACGGGATGCCAATGCCCTGCGTTTCAGAGTTTACTATATATTTCCCATTCCTTTTGTAACCATTCTTGGCTTTGGCTCCAAAAAATGCAGCAAAATCTGCAACAACATAAAATCAGCTTTTCCGAAAGGCCTCAGCCATTAAGCTAAAATCAATCTGTCTAAGGGCTAGTTTTTTGGCAAGGCTAGCCATGACAGGATACTGATGCACATCCCATCACAGCATCCTGCTCTTGATTAGGCCCAAATTGAAGGCAATGGGAGCCATTTTTGCAGCCGGATTTTGAAGCGGATTCCGCGTCAAAATCCACCTGCAAAAAAATCCATGTGAACATACCCTTATGGAGGAGTCACCCATGAGTCTCTGATCAAGTCCCACAATAGGGAAACCAAAAATTAAAATACAGCAACCGTTTGGGCTACACATCAGAAAAACCACAATACTGGATTCCCATGAGATACCTATCAGCACCCCGACATGAGGAGAGTAGGATTCATTGCAAGAATTCTGGTTCTCAATCTTGTGCTCTATTTGTCAATCAAATACTGTTTCCACCTTGATACACAATTCTGTCATTTTTTTAGTGCATCCACAGCGAACAAACATCACATTGCAGGCCATATAGTATATAGGGGCTGAAGAGACAAACCTGTGTTTGAGTCTAAGGCCCCACATAGTGAGCCACAGCCAAAAAGCACTGCAGGAAAAAAATGTGGTGGAAACGCATAAGGGTTTTTTTCTGCAATGTGTGTATGGGATTAACCAGAATCCCAACCTCTTTGCAGGTAATGTAAAACGCAGCCAAATTACAACATTAGAACTTAGCTTTTATTTGGCACCAGGCAGAAAAGCAAACAAGTCAACATTTCACCCTTAAAAGGCTAGACCTTGCTTTCTAGAAAGAGGCTGAAATGTTGTCTTGTTGATTTTATGCTTGTCGAAAAAAAAAAGTTTAGATTTACAAAATTTCTTGAATGCCCTTTCGTTTTGGCCTGGTAATAACTTGTCAAGAACAGTATAACATGGCCTAGGTGATTGTCCTGCCCGCATCCCATCTCCACCTATTTTTGGAAAAATCATGAGCACATCACAAAAGAGCCAGTTGAGAATATTTTAGTTGCAAGTTGTATTAAATAGCTACAAATCACTGATTTGTGACTAATTTACACCACTTTTGGGCCTTTCGGGATTTGACGACTCTCTCATGGTGTATAGAGTTTATGTATAACCCTGTTTTTTCTATATTTAAGGAAGATATTTCACCGCCTCCAATGAGTCCATATCATCACATCTTTACATCATTTAATAGTCCCTAAAACAGTTGGTATTTTTTACCTAGTCCCACTGACCCACCCATTCCTGAGCTATAGGTGCTGTTAGTTTCAGCACTGAATGTGTTAATTAGGCTCTTAGGTGGGTGGTGCCTGTTTGTATTCCTCAGCCCAGGACCGCCTACTTCATAGTAGAAAACATAATTACCATATTGGGTGCTAAAACTAACAAACGATTGCTCAGGAAGGGTGGGGCTACAGAAAAAAAAAATCCTCTATTGATGAATGCAAAGAGTTGGTGATAGGTTCTCTTGAAGGGTCCAATCCAAAGATTGACAGCTATCTGATCATACAGGTAAGGCTGTCGATCACTAGATAATATCGCCCGCTGGACTTTTTCAATGTGATAGGGTCTCTTTAAAAATTCCCTTTATAATAAAACACTGTATCTCCAAATCTCCGGAGAAGTCTGAAAATCAATCTCCATTTTATTCTGAATGCTGAATCTCAGGTCCACAATAAGACACAATAATTACTTTTATTTGACATTTTCCTTTACTTTCTGCTGAATGGCTGCCAATAATGTCCTCATTCAGGAAAGATACAGATCCTTTCTGCTTCATTAATAGTGAGCACATTACTATTGAATGCTAGGCTTTATTATACTTAATATGGCTGAGACTGGAAACAAAGACAAGATGGGGGGTGAGGGTAAGCAAGATAGATACAAAGAGTTTGGGGAGGAGAAGATGGAAGGGTTGACCATGTGATTAACATCTATTTATCCTGTGTACATTGATTTATATGAATAGTGCTAGACCTAAAGGGGGTATTACCCCCCCCCCCCCCCTATCCGCAGGATGGTTGTCCGAATGTATCTAAAATACAATTTTGCAATATATATACTGTTAGCATGAATTTGGTTAAGGACCTCTATTTCTCAGAAAACCAAACCCTTAACAGGCTACAAAATCACACATAGCCAAATACTTGTATAGCATATCACTTCATGACACAATATCAGAAAATTGTATTCTTGTATAAGTACTGTATCTTGTGACACACATATCCGGGTCTTTGAGGGTTTGTTTGCACTGCAGGCGGATTTTGATGCGGAATCTGCCTCAAAACCCACCTGCAAAAATGGCTCCCATTGACTTCAATGGGAGCCACTCGCTTTTTTTTCCCGCTAGCTAGTGGATTCGTCCGTGGCTCGAGACACTCCTCTGTTTAGGTCCATTCATTTGGGTCTAATCAGGAGCGGGACGCTGCAACGGAATGCCGAAGCACTGCAGCGGCATCCCGAAGTTTACATGGCGGAAACCATACCCTAAAACTATACCCTAAAGCCAAGAGGAAAGGTGGAGGAGGGTAGGTATTTGTGTAGGTTTGGATAAAAATAACATTGGAGCTCTATGTAGACGGGATGAGACTACACAGTGCTTGTAGTCTGTTACCATGGAGACATATAGGTTTCCATTAAAACTGTAAAAAAAACAATCGGAATTTTTTAGTGTATTGCAAAGTTGTTAATTTTTATTCTTATATTTTTGTTAAATTGGGGCAATTAAAAATGGTTGCAAAGGTGGACAAGGCCTAAGGGTATTCCAAGATGTTTATATTGATTTGTTTTTAGTATGGGTCATCAGTATCTGGTTGTTGAGAGGTCAACACTATAAACCAAGTACCGCCATACATAGAGTAGCTTCTGTGCCTGCGGGAGGATCATGTGGGGGTTTCCCTGGCGTTTATTTAACCATTTCAGGAGCGGACCATTTGCACTGTTTGAGAAGGACACGTTTTCGGATTTTTTTATACATGTGGTTTTGAGGTCTATCCCATTTTTTTCCCTTAAATCAATTAATTTTTGCATCTTATTTTTTTGGCTTTTATCTTTTATTTTTGAATGTTTTTTCTTTATTTTAACCACTTCAGTACCGGACCAATTTCCCTGGACCACCCACATTTTTTGGGTTTTGTATGTGCGGTTTTGAGGGCTATAACAATTTGCGTTATTCAACTAATTTCTGCATCTTTTTTCTCTGACACCTAGGGCTTTATTTTTCTGTTGTTTTTATTTTTGCCTGTTTTTAAATGTTTTTTTTTACATCCAGGAAAATATAAAGAAAATAGGAGGAAAAATCTGTCTGTTCTTCACTTTTTTTTTTTTTTTTATTATTTCATAAGTGCTACTAAAAAAAACTTTTTAAGATAGTTTTTCCTCTCTGTTACGGTAAATTTTATTTTATATTGTGTCATTGGGGATGGGGCTAGAACCTGATACTGGCTTATTATTTTATTTATTTATTTATTTTATTTTATTAATTTTTTTTATTTTTTACATTTCTACATTTTACATTTTTTACATAAGAGACCTTTGGAGGAATCGGAAATTTATTTTTTGGTGGAGGGGGGGGCTGATTTTTCTAATAACTAGGGCTTACACTTATATACCCAGTTACAGGAGGAATACAATCTCCCATTCATAACTACCCGACTGATCTGGATCTTCTAGGGTCCCGCAGCTTTAACAGCCTCTCATCCCAACGGATCATGTGACCATTGGGTCAGAGGGGAGTCGCACCATGGCGGCTCCCATAGCTGTGTATTGAGCACTGTGTACCCAGCAATCGGGAAGGCAGGGACAGTAATAAACCTTCCCTACCTTCTCTATATGAGATACGGTTGTGGTTATAGCTGGCTCCCCATTTCTGTAGCTGCACGATGTCGTGCAGCTGCTTAAAACCGCCAGGATGTACTGGTTATGTCTATTTTTCAAATTTTTCATTTTTTTAAATTAAAAAATGTATCCTCTCCATTATGGTAATTTGTACCGTAATTTACGCTTGTGTCACCAGAGACAGGGTTATAACCTGTCATGTAATGGTGTTTTTTTTTGTAAATTTCCCCTGCAAGTGGGGCACATACATTAGCTCTAGTTACAGGAGAAATGAAGCTTCCTATCACTTACTGGAAAGCTGATCTGGGGCCCAGCAATTCATGTAGGCTGTGGCCCCCTGGAGTATCATTGAGCGCTGGGTACACAACAATTGGTAAGGCAGTGACGGTTATAAACCATCCGTTTTCCCTATAGGAGCTCCAGCTGTAAAATATGCAGCTGCCTAACCCTGAAGGAACGTATATAGATTACGTATATAGATTGAGAGGACAGCCGGCTCCCAGAGAACATATATAGACCGAGTGGTCCATGGAGGTGCATAATAGTCAATGGGCCGTCTGCATACGGTTACACCAGGGAGGTCCAGATGTTGCCATAATAGAGTCTCTAAAATGGAGCAATAGTACGGCTGTCTGAATACGGCTTAATTGTGAAAAATACGCCTATCATTAATATTGATAATGAAATGCCAATAACCGATAAGTGACGGATAAGATTTACTTTCTGGACGCAAGCAGGTAAAGTAATAGTTAATGAGAGTGTGAGCGAGAAAAATGAACACATCTGCATTTAGTGAACACGTAAGATCTTGTTCAGTATTGACAAAGACATTTGTAACAGAATTAAGAGGATCTGGTGCTTGAGCAATGGTCCAAACCCTCTAAGGCGCGAGGCCTCGTAACTCAGAGCAGTTGGGAAATCCACAAAGGACCACAAATTAAGAAAAATAAAAAATAAAAAAAGAACAAAAACAAAACAGTTGGAACTTTAAGGCCGGGGCCCCATGGGCTGGAAACGCTGCGAAAATGCCGCAGGAAAAATCGTGACATTTTACAGTACTTGCAAAGTGGATGGGATTCATGTGAATCCCAAGCCAACTTTGCGGAGAAAACTGCAGTGTGGACACGCTGCGATTTCCAAAACCGGCGCAGTTTTGGAAATCATAGCATGCCAATTATATCTACGGATACAGAAAGTCCCCAGAGGAAAACTCAGTGAACTTTCTGTTCAAAGCTCTGCGGGAAGAACCGCGGTTTAGTGCGGCGTTTCTGGTTCGTGGGGCCTTAGCCTATATCTAATCTATGGTTTGTGCCCCTTAGTGCCCGTCTCATCATGCCACGAGTCTCAGCTTCACCATAGGCAAGGCCCCTTTCAAGTCAGGCGGCTGAGAGCAGGAGCGGGGATAGGTAAGTAAAAACAAACAAACAAAAAAAAATCCCCTAATGTCCCGAGCCCTGTGGCAGCCGCTACCGTGTAGAGGACCGTGAGCACAAGAGCAAAACACAGGGCAGGTCCTAATCCAGTCCATTTTGTATCCTAGTATCATTAATGACACATAGGGTCAGTGGAGGTCACGGACAGCACACGGATATCACCCACGAGCCATCCATACCATCTTTCCCACAGACCCGTACAGGCACACGTTCACACGCATATAAGCTAAAAGCTAGTGGCGGAGATTTGGAGAAGGTAAAACATTCCGACAGGTTTCCTTAAACAAGGCTGTGATATGGACACAATGGTAAACGTGAACAGTAAGTTATTTCTAATTTTGAAATATTATTGAAGAAATTTCCTTGCAATGACAGCGAGTAAGTGTTCTCAGTGGTCTCCAGCTGCCTCGGTAATTTCTTCATGAACAGAAAAGATAAAAGCTAAACTGTAAGGAAAGATGTAAACGTGGAATACGGGAAAGGACAATAGAAGGTTGAAACGCCGATAAAATAACTTCTTTATACCGTTATTAACTCCTTCCAGCAGCATGCATGCTATTGGGATGTGTAGCGTACATCAATATCATCTGAGACACTATTGGGAGAATATTATTAGCGCTATTGTTACATCGATTAGAACATCCATTTCTCAAGGAGGAGAGATACGTCTTCTATTGTATAGGGACACTGTGTAATGTTTGGGGACTCATCTGAGTGAGGTTACGGCAGGTGGGACTCACAAAATGTCATCGAAATTAGTATTAAGACACAAATTTATAATCAATTGAAAGTATAAAAAATGATAACATATTTGCTTTCGGTATATCTTGATGTCTTTGTTGGTTTGTACCTGCCCTTTTGTTATGCTTGGGTGACATGACCATAATATGTCCATACTATAAAGTCTGTATTAGGGGGAGTTCACACGGAGTAACGTGCCACGTGACCTGGCACGTATACGCCATGTGAGACTTTGAGCGCCGTATACGCTCCCATTGATTTCAATGGGAGCCTGGATCGTATACGCCGCGTTATTTTGCAAAATAACGCGGCGTATACGAGACTAACTCCCATTGAAATCAATGGGAGCATATACGGCGCTCAAAGTCTCACATGGCGTATACGTGCCAGGTCACGTGGCACGTTACTCCGTGTGAACTCCCCCTTACAGCCATAAATCTCCCCGAATGTAAGTCTAATGACGTGAAGACATGATGCTGCTAGTTCAGGTCAATAGAAAAAACCATATTGGTGGCTGCAGAATTGTTATTACATGGGCAATACAATTACTTACTAAGGCTAGGTTCACAGCAAGTCTCTAACGGAGCCATAGAAACCACCGAAAATTGGTCCTGCACAGAGGACTTCTCTCTCTGCCAGTTTCAGTATAAAAATGTTGGAAACCCAATGGACACCTGGCAGACCCCATTACAGTCTATGAGGTGAGTGGGTAACCATTGTTTTAGCACTCTGTCTTCCAGGTACCATGGATGAGAACCTAGCCTGAGACAGATATATTAGGACACATGACACAGGCTTCTTTACAGGGTTGTTTTGAGACTTACATATTGATGGCTTATCCTCAGTGATCAACATGTGATCGGTCCAACATCCCATCCTCCTGCCGACCAACTGTTTAAAGAGGCCCAGCTTGATCCCCACGCCAATGAAGTCTCGTTCATCAGCCATATGGTACAGCAGCAACTCATTCCCATTCACATCCGAAGCCTAGACACTAGGATATGTACAAAGCCATTCTAAAGTCGGGGTCACACGGGGATTTTTGGACCAGATTTTGAGGCAGAGACCGTCTCAGAATCCAGTGCAAAAAATGGCACTCTGCTCCGGATTAGGCCCAAATGAATGGGCCCAATTGGGAGGGAGTGTTGCGCAATGGACTCTGCGCCAGATTCCGCTGTGGAATACGTCTCAAGAAAGGGCATGTCGCTTCTTTTTTCCCAAGAAACCCATTGAATTCAATGGTAGGCGTTTTTTTGAGACGAATTCTGATGAGGATTCCGCGTCAAAATCCATCCAAAAAAACCCTGTGTGAACCCAGCTTAAGTATTCAGTGCAGAGGCTACTATTATTATATTCTACTATACTACTATAACTTATTACATAGGCTGCCCTGTGCCCAGGGGTGAACCTACCCCTTTCGCCACTCGAGGCGAAGTACAGAAAGCCGCCCCCCCCCTGCCGGGGGAGGGGGCAGAACGGGGGCGTGGCTTAATGGAGGGGGCGTGGCGACTCGAAGGGGGCGGGGCTTAGTGCCGTTTGCCGGCAGAGAGCAGGCCCGGAGACTGCCTGCGCTCTGCCTGAGCGTGAGGGGAGACTGCTGGAGCAGCGCTGCTCCAGTGGCCTCCCCAAACCACCGCTCCGTGCTAAGCCAGTCCAGGACAGCTTGTCCTGGACTGGCTTAGGTTAGCAAAAATGCCGCCCTCCCTGAGGCCCTGGCATAGCGCCGCCTGAAGTGCTCGCTTCAGGTTGCCTCATGGGAGGTGCGGCGCTGCCTGTGCCTCAATGGTTAAAGAGGACCTTTCTTGGTTTGGGGCACAGGCAGTTCTATATACTGCTGGAAAGCCAACAGTGCGCTGAGTTCATTTTCAATTTCCCAATCTGTGCCCCGGGTAAAGAGCTATTGGTGCCGGTACAGTAGCGCTTTACAGTCAGAAGGGCGTTTCTGACACTCTATCAGGAACGTCCTTCTGTACAAGCAGCGCCAATACCACTGTGCTCTGAGACCGGGGAGGAATATCCCCTCCCTCTGCTCACAGTACTGGTCCATAGACGTGTATTATCAGGGGGGGAGGGGGCGTTCCTCCCCGATCTCAGAGCAGAGCTCTTCTGACTGTGAAGAGCTACGTTACCGGGACCACTATCTCTTCACCCGGGGCACAGATCGGGAAAGCCGGCAATGGATTCAGCGCACTGTCAGCTTTCCAGCAGTATATGGAACTGCCTGGGCCCAATCTGATGAAAGGTCCTCTTTAACACTATTGTTAGGGGTTCTGGGTCAGTATGAGACCAAAGGCAATATCTCCGTGGAGTTTCCATCTTCTCCTCATGTTTGTGTGAGGTTCAGGTTTCCTCCTATACTGATAAGGAACTTCGACAATATCTGTAAAGTGATGTGAAATTTGTTGGTGAAATATAGGGGAAATAAAAAAAATCATATTTTTTTTCTAACTTTATATTTATATTTCATTTATCTTTAGATAACTATTTCTAGAATATATATAAAATATATAGAATTTTTTGTAAATTATATTATTTTATACCATATTATATGATTTATTTCTTTTTTTCCATTAAAGTCACAGCCTCCCCCATATGACTAACCCCCCACACCAGTAACCTTTGCATGTTAAACTTCTGGCCACAAGAGTGACTCAGCTCGGTAACCAAAACATTCTTCAATAGTTGATAAGATTGAGTAATTGTGGTCGCCCTGGGGAAGTCCTGGCGCACCTGATCATGTGGTGGCTATTGCTATGTGAGCACAGTCTGCAGAACAGTACATGGGTTACAGAAATGGCCAAAATAATTTCCTAAAGAGATCTCTCATTTATTCAGAGTCTGCAAAAAATTATATATACAGTATACTAAAGTAACAAAGCAATTATACATCACACTAAATGGGAACGTAGTGAAAATTCACTAAGAGGGTTTCCTTCTGTAAAGTAGAAAGAACTTTACAGTATAATGATATTTTCTCTCCTAGGCTGGTGACAGTGACAAGGGGACATCCTCTACACCTAGGCCAGTGACGGTGACAAGGGAACATGCTCTACACCTAGGCCAGTGACAGTGACAAGGGGACATCTTCTAAACCTAAATCAGTGACGGTGACAAGGGGACATCCTCTACACGTAGACCAGTGACAAGGGGACATCCTCTACACCTTGGCTAGTGACAAGGGGACATCCTCTACACCTAGGCCATTGACAGTGACAAGGGGATATCCTCTACACCTAGGCCAGTGACAGTGACAAGGGGATATCCTCTACACCTAGGCCAGTGACAGTGACAAGGGGATATCCTCTACACCTAGGCCATTGACAGTGACAAGGGGAGATCCTCTACACCTAGACCAGTGACAGTGACAAGGGGACATCCTCTACACCTAGGCCAGTGACAGTGACAAGGGGACATCCTCTACACCTAGGCCAGTGACGGTGACAAGGGAACATGCTCTACACCTAGACCAGTGACAGTGACAAGGGGATATCCTCTACACCTAGGCCAGTGACAGTGACAAGGGGACATCCTCTACACCTAGGCCAGTGACGGTGACAAGGGAACATGCTCTACACCTAGGCCAGTGACAGTGACAAGGGGACATCTTCTAAACCTAAATCAGTGACGGTGACAAGGGGACATCCTCTACACGTAGACCAGTGACAAGGGGACATCCTCTACACCTTGGCTAGTGACAAGGGGACATCCTCTACACCTAGGCCATTGACAGTGACAAGGGGATATCCTCTACACCTAGGCCAGTGACAGTGACAAGGGGATATCCTCTACACCTAGGCCAGTGACAGTGACAAGGGGATATCCTCTACACCTAGGCCAGTGACAGTGACAAGGGGACATCCTCTACACCTAGACCAGTGACAGTGACAAGGGGATATCCTCTACACCTAGGCCAGTGACAGTGACAAGGGGACATCCTCTACACCTAGACCAGTGACAGTGACAAGGGGATATCCTCTACACCTAGGCCAGTGACAGTGACAAGGGGACATCCTCTACACCTAGACCAGTGACAGTGACAAGGGGACATCCTCTACACCTAGGCCAGTGACAGTGACAAGGGGACATCCTCTATAGGTAGAGGAGAGAACATTTCACCAGCATCATAGATGCAGATTCTTTACTGTAAGAGCAGCAAAAGGGGGAGTTCACACGGTGTAACGTGCCGCGTGATGTGGCACGTGTACGCCGCGGGACCCTTTGCGTGCCGTACACGCTCCCATTCATTTCAATGGGAGCGGGGATCGTATGCGCCGCGCTAGTTTGCGGGCGTGAATAAATGCACGGCCGCAAACTAGCGCGGCGCATACTATCCCCGCTACCATTGAAATCAATGGGAGCGTGTACAGCACGCAAAGGGTCTCGCGGCGTACACGTGCCACATCACGCGGCACATTACGCCGTGTGAACTCCCCCAAAGGCATTTGGTAAGGAGAAGTTGATCAAGGGTTTTATATTTTTATATTGTTTGACAGATTTGGAGTCAGTAAAATAATTTTTCCCCTAACATGGGACAGTTGGCTCCAGCTCATTAGGGTTTTTGCCTTCCTCTGGATCAGCACTGTAGATTTATATATTGGACTTGATGGACCTGTGTCTTCATCCAACTTCATCTACTATGTTATTGTATGTACTATTAGCACTCTGCATGCATCTTTCTCTTGCCCAACAGACATTTATCTAATATATACGACCACCTTAAAAAGGATTAGTCTGCCCTGTCATGTCTAAGGAAATACTTGTATTCCTAGTGATGTAATAATTCTGTAGTATTTTTTCGTATAACTCTGTGATATACTGATAAGGGTGTCCTTGCTATTCTAACTGTTCAATCAGGTTTATCTATACCAGATTGTGTAATGACACAACCCATTGACACAGGAAATGGTTACGCCCAGTTGTCAATATAATAAAAAAATAAAAAAGTTAATAAATGTAGATAAATAAGGCCTTATACAAGCTATTCTTTGGCATCAACTTCATCCTTATTTGATACATATTGCTATATGATGGGCTTGTATTATGGACTGTAGCGCTCTATTTCTTTATATTTAAAGAGGTACTGCCCTCCTGAAGCTTTATTTCTGCACTAGAATGAAGTGTTTTATGGTGGCACTAAAGATGAGTGAACCAGTTCAGATTGAACCAGATTCGACCTGAGTTTTCCAAAAGGTTCAGGTTCAACCTGAAATTGTGTGGACTCATTAGTCGTGAAACACATAAAAAATGCTTATACTCTGGGGTCTAGATGGAGGCCCAGGGGAGGAGAAAAATATAAAAAAACATTCATACTTACCGGCACTCCCTCTTCTAGTTTATTTCGGCTCTATGGAAGATGTCATGTGCCCTGGAGTCAGTGCCAAGGCCTGTGATTTGGCCCCAGTTATTATATTGGGTGTGCTCAGGAGCTTAACTTGAGAGGGAGCACTGGGGCCCAGGAGCCTTAGGGGGCCCATAAGCACTGGCATCAGTATTGAGATTGCAGCTTCCATCTGGCCCATAAACCAAGGAGACCTCCAGATCCCCCTAACCACACTAAGGTGGATTAGACTCCTTAGTTCCCGTAACCATTACTATCAAGAATTCACTGTAGGAGTGAGGTAGGGGCCCCCAGAAAAAAGATTGCATCTGGGGCCTACAAGACTTTAGTTATGCCATTGAGTGCACTGATGTCAAATTGCTCGCCTAATGTCATAATATTGATGCTCCATTGACCACTGAGGCCCGATATATGATGTCACCCAGGATTCTAGAAGAGGACCCAGAAATGGCAAGGATGTCCAAAAGATAAAGATGATAACGGATTGTTAATTGGTGTGCATCTAACCTGGGCCTCCAGCTAATGTACCCTGGAGCCTGAAGCGACCCTGAGTATAATAATTTCACTTCTGGCTTGTGACAAACCTATTTGACCTGAAACAAATTTTTGGGCAGAAGCCTTCAAACCCAAAACGAATCTTCAGAAGTTCTCCCATTTCAAGGTGGCATCTTGGAGTGGCAAATGTGTTGCCCACTGATCTGGAACTCCATGTGTCACCCAAACTTCCACAAGCCCTTATGATTTTCTTCCTTTCCTGACTTGGCCTAAGAAAAAGGGAAAAAAAACTCCACCAAGTCACCGTGTGTGAACCTGGCCTTGGACAATCCTTGCTGTATATTATATAGCTAGGCGAGGTGGACTTACTCCTTTTTTTGACTTTGCCTATAAAATCTATTCTGAATGTCATTTGAACTCGGCTTACAATAATTATCGAAGAGAAAAAGTGACAAAATTAAACAATCCACTCAAGCAAGTTTGCAAATTAATCTTTTAATTTAAGTCCAAGCTCTGCAGCCTGAGTAATTTCAGATAACACACAGCAGATGAAAAACGCCAGATAATATCTATTTTCCATTATGGGAGTTTAGAACGCAAAAAAAAAAAAAAAAAAGACTTTTACTGTGTAGAAATTCTAACTGTTCTTTTTCTTTATTTTGCATGTGGTTTATTATTTCAGACTGATCTGAAATCACTATCTTTGTGATGATGTGACCTTTAATCAGCAGAGGCTTTCCGAGCTTCTTAAAGTGAATACTTCATACTCATCCGGCTGCCTAGCAATAGACTGCTCGATGGAATGACTTAGAACGAGGGAGTAATATTTCATGGGCCGAGGAGGGGTCCTGCTCATCAAATATAAAACACATCGTAGGCTCTGGCCAGGAACGTAAGAATGGCTATATGTATTGTAAATTCGATGAATATCGTTGCCTTGTTTTGACACTCTGGATGCTGAGTTGTTGAGACATTCATGTAAATGAGCCATCTGGAGCACCAAGGGCGGCTCAGTTGCTCCAAACTATATGCTGGCGGGAATGGGAGCACGTAGGGCCAGGCGACAGTTCGGCACAACTCAAAAAAGGGCCAGGGGAAGGAAGGTGTATTAAAGCAGTGTGGGGCATAGCAGTTAGGAGCAATGTAACTGATCTTGGTGCTCTGGGGTTGAGCGATCGGGATCGGAAAAGATCGGTGATCGAGCAAATTTCACGATAGCGATTGGGATCAGCTGGAAAATGATTGGAAATTGGACTTTGAAATAACCCTAAAAGTGACTTTTACCCATAGAGAAGCATTGACTAGGGTTGAGCGATCGAGATTGGAAAAGAACGGATTCCAATCGGCGATCGAGCAAATTTCACGATCGGGATCGGCTGGAAAATGATCGGAAATAGGATTTTAAAATCGATCCTGGAATCTCAAGATCGGCTCAACCCCAGTAGGCTCCAGTTGTATATTTGGAAAAAAATGAATATTTCAGCTACCGAGGGTCCGATTTTTGTAAGTAAAGGGCCATTTATCTGAGCCTGACCTATCTAACTGTGTTGCTAGTTTACTATGCTTCTCTCTGGTGACAGACTTCCTTTAAACTTGTAGCTTAAGTTATCTGAAATGTTTTACCCATTTTTATACTTCTACCAGATTGGAGTCGGGAAATAATTTTTTCCCCTGAAATGAGGAAATTGGCATGAGTCTCATGAGGTTTTTATACTTCCCCTGGATCAACTATGTAGGAGATTGTAAGGTTATAGATTAGACTTGATGGACTGATGTCTTCATCCAACCTCATCTACTATGTAACTATCTATCTTGCTCTATTTCCAAGATACTGCTAAATACGTCTCCTCAGTGTTTCATTTCGGCCTCCTCTCTGTTTGAACTGATCACCTATTCCCTGTTCTTGGCCACCTATATTCTCTTCTCTTTCTCTCTCTCTCTGCAAATTGCTTTTGGTTGCTGAGCCTTGATAAATTAGAACAGTGCAAATTAGCATCTCTGCTATCTCTTTATGTAAATCCAGAGATAACAGTGCAATTTATACTATTTCTGATCATTATATAACTTATATTCTGTATTGCCATTTGCATGCTATATGTATAATTTGCATTTCTCTCTGAGCTGGGCATACACTGTACTCAGTATGTACAGGAAAATTTGCTCTATAATGATCTCTCTCTTTCGCTCAGAAACTGCCCCCCAGGACCATGCAGGACATATATAGAGAAGAACTGACCTTATTGATCTGAGTGAAGTGCTTTGATTGTGATAAAAGCTTCAGCTCCAACATCAGATTAAGCCTGTCTTTCTTCTCTTATCTCCTGCATCTCTAGACTTCTTTAGACATGAGTCATCTATGTCGTATGACCTGCAAATCTGTGAAGCCAAATATGTCCGAATTCCAAATTCTGCAGATACAAATTGAGGCTGGAAGATTTCATGGCAACTTTGGCCAGATGGAAAAATAAGCAACCCCGAATAGAGAAGACATCACCTGTGAGACAATGAATGTAACTATATTGTAACTACTTATATGGTCTGCAGAACACCTGTGTGCACATGGTACTGTAGCAGCACTACTATAAGGTCACTGTATAGAGATCATATATAACATTATTGGTATTAGTAAGTCATGTATTGCTACCGGTAATATTAGCAGTATTATATGGGCCTTGAATAGAGGTAACATTATTTTTGTATGGAAATTTTTTTCCATTGCAGTATGGATGTAATATTTAAAAATTACCTCTCCTCATCTCCAACAAGCCCAATTCTTCCTTCAATAGGTACCACTTTCCTGACACTGGCTGGTTTGGATTTTTTTTCTAACCACTACCATTCCTTATCAATCAGTATTCATAATTTCCGCATCCCTTATGCTAATCCCTACTGTCAGGTTGGTACCCTGGCTCAAAATAGGGAGCCTAAATAGCATATTGGGTGCTTAAACTAGTAGCACTGATTGCTCAGGGATGGTGGGGGCTAGAGAAAAAATTCCAACTCAAGCAAATAACTAATTCATTATTTTAGTAGTCATATACAGGAAAATGCCTGGTCAGGAGCTTGACCGTTGAGCATAGCAGCAGTATGAGCCTGTAGCTCCACTACATAGAACCATAGAGAGCACCCACTAGCTGCTTGTTTGTGGCCGAGATCAATTGGTCAAAATTGGAAGAGATGGGGGGAGGGTGATCACCTCTGCACCCTAAGAACGGTGCGACAACAAGTGGACCTGCAAAAATTTCTCCGTAAAAAGAGTCCTCACGGTCGGAGCAACCTACCTAAGGAAATGTCTGGTCATAAGCCAAAAAATTACCCAACTTTCTTATAAGACTAGGATAACTTGAGTCATGTCAAGGTAATTTTCAGCCAGATGGAAAAGCTCCTTGTATGTCAGATTTTTTTTTTTTTTTTTAATATTTCCTCCTGCAAGGCCCAATTCACTTTCTTATTCCAATCTCACTGCCATAAAGATAGCAAACAGGTCAGTGGTCACAAGTAGACAGGTCACTGCCTCCCACAAGGTCAACACGCTCATCTCCTGCTGCTGTCATCATCGTAATCATCTAATAGACTACAAGTTGTAATTATCCACTAGAAAACAGAGGTCATCGAGGATTATGAGAAGACTGATTATGGAACGTGCTCAGATGCTACAGCGGTGCACCTAGGTGGTTAAACTCTGGAGCTGGTTAAGCAAGTGACAGCCGATCAGGATATTATTAAGTATCATACCATGTTATTATATTTTTAGCGGATCACATATATTTGGATCTAAATATCATCAATCAACAACACTTATTTGCATAATGAAATTTAAATGAATCTTATATGGAAAAAATGGGGAAATTCTGTTTATCTCATAGAATAAGAATGAAGAGTTGAATAAATGGATGGATAGGGAAAGAAACGATATAAATCAACGTAAATTATGGGGGAGCGTTTTATAGCATTAGTATCTATAATCCAACCGTACAATAACCTCAGTCGATATTAGGCCTGTCTTATCTATGGCCATCTACGCAACGTCTTCACTGCTTCATCCCACACATTTATAGACTTATACCGGTGTATAACATTCTTACCATTATCTAAAGTGTTACACAATTTTTCCAATTTGCGGGTTAATCTGAAGGAGGAATTTATTGAGATCAAAAACATTTGACATTACCTTATTTTCCTCTCCCCATAGCAAAGTGTAGAATTTATTTTATATAAGGTACATAATATCAATGTCAAACTTAACACCCTTCACTGTGTGCCCTCACCCTCCCCCCTGCCATGGTAATAATTTGGTCATGTGCACCAATTACAGGGGGTAGCGTATTTTTTACAGGGTATTAGAGATGAGCGAACAGTGTTCTATCGAACACATGTTCGATCGGATATCAGGGTGTTCGCCATGTTCGAATCGAATCGAACACCACGTGGTAAAGTGCGCCAAAATTCGATTCCCCTCCCACCTTCCCTGGCGCCTTTTTTGCACCAATAACAGCGCAGGGGAGGTGGGACAGGAACTACGACACTAGGGGCATTGAAAAAAATTGGAAAAAGTCATTGGCTGCCGAAATCAGGTGACCTCCATTTTAGACGAATAGTGGATTTCAAATCCGGGTCATATGAGAATGTGAACTTTGTGACTATGAGACAGGGATAGCTGTACAGGCAGGGATAGCTAGGGATAACCTTTATTTAGGGGGGAATGTTATTAAAAATAACTTTTTGGGGCTCTATCGGGTGTTTAATTGTGATTTTTGTGAGATAAACTTTTTCCCATAGGGATGCATTGGCCAGCGCTGATTGGCCGAATTCCGTACTCTGGCCAATCAGTGCTGGCCAATGCATTCTATTAGCTTGATGAAGCAGAGTGTGCACAAGGGTTCAAGCGCACCCTCGGCTCTGATGTAGGAGAGCCGAGGGTGCACTTGAACCCTTGTGCACCCTCAGCTCTGCTACATCAGAGCCGAGGGTGCGCTTGAACCCTTGTGCACACTCTGCTTCATCAAGCTAATAGAATGCATTGGCCAGCGCTGATTGGCCAATGTATTCTATTAGCCTGATGAAGTAGAGCTGAATGTGTGTGCTAAGCACACACATTCAGCTCTACTTCATCGGGCTAATAGAATGCATTGGCCAGCGCTGATTGGCCAGAGTACGGAACTCGACCAATCAGCGCTGGCTCTGCTGGAGGAGGCGGAGTCTAAGATCGCTCCACACCAGTCTCCATTCAGGTCCGACCTTAGACTCCGCCTCCTCCGGCAGAGCCAGCGCTGATTGGCCGAAGGCTGGCCAATGCATTCCTATGCGAATGCAGAGACTTAGCAGTGCTGAGTCAGTTTTGCTCAACTACACATCTGATGCACACTCGGCACTGCTACATCAGATGTAGCAATCTGATGTAGCAGAGCCGAGGGTGCACTAGAACCCCTGTGCAAACTCAGTTCACGCTAATAGAATGCATTGGCCAGCGCTGATTGGCCAATGCATTCTATTAGCCCGATGAAGTAGAGCTGAATGTGTGTGCTAAGCACACACATTCAGCACTGCTTCATCAAGCCAATACAATGCATTAGCCAGTGCTGATTGGCCAGAGTACGGAATTCGGCCAATCAGCGCTGGCTCTGCTGGAGGAGGCGGAGTCTAAGGTCGCTCCACACCAGTCTCCATTCAGGTCCGACCTTAGACTCCGCCTCCTCCGGCAGAGCCAGCGCTGATTGGCCGAAGGCTGGCCAATGCATTCCTATGCGAATGCATACTTAGCAGTGCTGAGTCAGTTTTGCTCAACTACACATCTGATGCACACTCGGCACTGCTACATCAGATGTAGCAATCTGATGTAGCAGAGCCGAGGGTGCACTAGAACCCCTGTGCAAACTCAGTTCACGCTAATAGAATGCATTGGCCAGCGCTGATTGGCCAATGCATTCTATTAGCCCGATGAAGTAGAGCTGAATGTGTGTGCTAAGCACACACATTCAGCACTGCTTCATCAAGCCAATACAATGCATTAGCCAGTGCTGATTGGCCAGAGTACGGAATTCGGCCAATCAGCGCTGGCTCTGCTGGAGGAGGCGGAGTCTAAGGTCGGACCTGAATGGAGACTGGTGTGGAGCGATCTTAGACTCCGCCTCCTCCAGCAGAGCCAGCGCTGATTGGTCGAGTTCCGTACTCTGGCCAATCAGCGCTGGCCAATGCATTCTATTAGCCCGATGAAGTAGAGCTGAATGTGTGTGCTTAGCACACACATTCAGCTCTACTTCATCAGGCTAATAGAATACATTGGCCAATCAGCGCTGGCCAATGCATTCTATTAGCTTGATGAAGCAGAGTGTGCACAAGGGTTCAAGCGCACCCTCGGCTCTGATGTAGCAGAGCTGAGGGTGCACAAGGGTTCAAGTGCACCCTCGGCTCTCCTACATCAGAGCCGAGGGTGCGCTTGAACCCTTGTGCACACTCTGCTTCATCAAGCTAATAGAATGCATTGGCCAGCACTGATTGGCCAGAGTACGGAATTCGGCCAATCAGCGCTGGCCAATGCATTCTATTAGCCCGATGAAGTAGAGCTGAATGTGTGTGCTAAGCACACACATTCAGCACTGCTTCATCACGCCAATACAATGCATTAGCCAGTGCTGATTGGCCAGAGTACGGAATTCGGCCAATCAGCGCTGGCTCTGCTGGAGGAGGCGGAGTCTAAGATCGCTCCACACCAGTCTCCATTCAGGTCCGACCTTAGACTCCGCCTCCTCCAGCAGAGCCAGCGCTGATTGGTCGAGTTCCGTACTCTGGCCAATCAGCGCTGGCCAATGCATTCTATTAGCCCGATGAAGTAGAGCTGAATGTGTGTGCTTAGCACACACATTCAGCTCTACTTCATCGGGCTAATAGAATGCATTGGCCAGCGCTGATTGGCCGAATTCCGTACTCTGGCCAATCAGCACTGGCTAATGCATTGTATTGGCTTGATGAAGCAGTGCTGAATGTGTGTGCTTAGCACACACATTCAGCTCTACTTCATCGGGCTAATAGAATGCATTGGCCAATCAGCGCTGGCCAATGCATTCTATTAGCGTGAACTGAGTTTGCACAGGGGTTCTAGTGCACCCTCGGCTCTGCTACATCAGATTGCTACATCTGATGTAGCAGTGCCGAGTGTGCATCAGATGTGTAGTTGAGCAAAACTGACTCAGCACTGCTAAGTCTGCATTCGCATAGGAATGCATTGGCCAGCCTTCGGCCAATCAGCGCTGGCTCTGCCGGAGGAGGCGGAGTCTAAGGTCGGACCTGAATGGAGACTGGTGTGGAGCGACCTTAGACTCCGCCTCCTCCAGCAGAGCCAGCGCTGATTGGCCGAATTCCGTACTCTGGCCAATCAGCACTGGCTAATGCATTGTATTGGCTTGATGAAGCAGTGCTGAATGTGTGTGCTTAGCACACACATTCAGCTCTACTTCATCGGGCTAATAGAATGCATTGGCCAGCGCTGATTGGCCGAATTCCGTACTCTGGCCAATCAGCACTGGCTAATGCATTGTATTGGCTTGATGAAGCAGTGCTGAATGTGTGTGCTTAGCACACACATTCAGCTCTACTTCATCGGGCTAATAGAATGCATTGGCCAATCAGCGCTGGCCAATGCATTCTATTAGCGTGAACTGAGTTTGCACAGGGGTTCTAGTGCACCCTCGGCTCTGCTACATCAGATTGCTACATCTGATGTAGCAGTGCCGAGTGTGCATCAGATGTGTAGTTGAGCAAAACTGACTCAGCACTGCTAAGTCTGCATTCGCATAGGAATGCATTGGCCAGCCTTCGGCCAATCAGCGCTGGCTCTGCCGGAGGAGGCGGAGTCTAAGGTCGGACCTGAATGGAGACTGGTGTGGAGCTATCTTAGACTCCGCCTCCTCCAGCAGAGCCAGCGCTGATTGGTCGAGTTCCGTACTCTGGCCAATCAGCACTGGCCAATGCATTTCTATGGGGAAAAGTTAGCTTGCGAAAATCGCAAACTGACAGGGATTTCCATGAAATAAAGTGACTTTTATGCCCCCAGACATGCTTCCCCTGCTGTCCCAGTGTCATTCCAGGGTGTTGGTATCATTTCCTGGGGTGTCATAGTGGACTTGGTGACCCTCCAGACACGAATTTGGGTTTCCCCCTTAACGAGTTTATGTTCCCCATAGACTATAATGGGGTTCGAAACCCATTCGAACACTCGAACAGTGAGCGGCTGTTCGAATCGAATTTCGAACCTCGAACATTTTAGTGTTCGCTCATCTCTACAGGGTATCTATGTAGGAGGTGTGTGAGGCCCCAAGCACATGACCCTATTATCATAATATGGTACCTATAAATCTATAGGGCCACACTGTACCTCCTTTTGCCTCTTATTTCATATCAATAAATAACCCATCACATGTATGATACAGAGGTAATACAGTACAGGATAAATATGTTATACCATGACACTTGTGCCTATAGGTCCCTCATACAGAACCAACATTGGACTGCCATGTGTATTAGGCCTTATAAGAATATATACAAACTAGCCTCTGCCCGCAACTTTGTCTGCTTGTTGTTGGGGCTGATGATCTGCCTATATTCAGCAAATTGCTGCCGTTGATGTTCCGCCGCTCTCAAGCTGGCCTGCCACTGAACTTGTTCCTGGTGCCATGTCTGTGATTGTTCCGACATCTCAGCAGCTTGCTGGGACACCATATAATGAGCGTGTTTTTGGCATCGATGATTCGTCTGCTCCGGTGTTTTGGCCTGCCACTCAACTTGTTCCTTGCACTGTGCCTGTGAATGTTCCAGCATCTCAGCAGCCCTCTGGGATAATGAGTGTGTTGTTGGCGTTGATGATCCGTCTGCTCTAACGTTTTGACTGCTCTAAGATACACTTGACGCCTACCTTGCTGAATCCTCCTCAGCTCCACTTGAGCAGAAGTCTTTTGACTTCTGGCTTCCTTCGTAGCTCTGTTTTTGTTGTTTTTTTTGGAATTTGTGACAAATTTGATTTTCATTTCCTCGGCATGTTTAAAATTAGGAAACTGCCAATTTGTATTAAAAGTGTTTTCCAAAGTCAGTGTCCGAACACACTGCTTCCAGAGTCTGCTTCTGACTTTGTGTATTTGTGTCTCGCCTCCTCCCTCTGGCTCAACAGGACACAGAAGACTTACTTATGCAGAGTCTTTTATTTGCTTGTACAGAATGGACTCAGTGTTAGCTGTGTGTTTACATATAGAGATAACAGACCTGGTGTTTTCAGCAAGCTGCAGATTAGCTGATTATCGTGGCAGGAAGAGCAGTGTAATATAGTATGTGAACATAAATTCATAACAGTCGTGAGGCCATGTCATTTACTGGGATAAAAAGTAGCCTATATTTTAAGCGAGGTTACAAACTATCTATGTGCCAAATTTCATCCAAATCCGTTCAGCCGTTTTTGTGTGAAACAGTAACAAACAAACAAACAAACATGCAAACCCACAAACTTTCACATTTGTAATATTAGTAGGATTACCATGCAAAAAATTACTTTCTGCTAACCAGAGTGCCTGCCCATACTGTGAGTCCCAACCAGGGGACATATTAATCCCATCACAGCTATTTTTTGATTTTTCATGTTCATTTTTGACTCCTCGCCTTCCAAAAGATTCCATATTTTTTTATTTTTCTATTTACAGAGCTGTATGAGAACCTAATTTTTGCAGGACTAATTGTACTTCATAATGGTACCATTTAGTATGAGTATGATGTACTGGGAAGTTGGCAAAAAATTCAGAATGAGGTGCAATTGGAGAAAAACTAAATTTGTGCGAATTTCTAATGGGCTTTATTTTTACAGCGTTCACTATGCAGCCAAAATTCCATGTCACGACTTCAAAGATGTCAAATTTATAAAAAAAAATTTTACATTTTAACCCCATGAAAAAACTTTGCAAACATTTTTTTTTACTGACACTTGTAACTTTTTTTTATATCCATGTATGGGCTACCTAAGGCATCTTTCTTCTGGGGCTAGATATACAGTCCTATGAAAAAGTTTGGGCACCCCTATTAATCTTAATCATTTTTAGTTCTAAATATTTTGGTGTTTGCAACAGCCATTTCAGTTTGATATATCTAATAACTGATGGACACAGTAATATTTCAGGATTGAAATGAGGTTTATTGTACTAACAGAAAATGCGCAATATGCATTAAACCAAAATTTGACCGGTGCAAAAGTATGGGCACCCTTATCATTTTATTGATTTGAATACTCCTAACTACTTTTTACTGACTTACTGAAGCACAAAATTGGTTTTGTAACCTCACTGAGCTTTGAACTTCATAGCCAGATGTATCCAATCATAAGAAAAGGTATTTAAGGTGGCCAATTGAAAGTTGATCTCCTATTTGAATCTCCTCTGAAGAGTGGCATCATGGGCTACTCAAAACAACTCTCAAATGATCTGAAAACAAAGATTGTTCAACATAGTTGTTCAGGGGAAGGATACAAAAAGTTGTCTCAGAGATTTAACCTGTCAGTTTCCACTGTGAGGAACATAGTAAGGAAATGGAAGACCACAGGGACAGTTCTTGTTAAGCCCAGAAGTGGCAGGCCAAGAAAAATATCAGAAAGGCAGAGAAGAAGAATGGTGAGAACAGTCAAGGACAATCCACAGACCACCTCCAAAGAGCTGCAGCATCATCTTGCTGCAGATGGTGTCACTGTGCATCGGTAACAATACAGCGCACTTTGCACAAGGAGAAGCTGTATGGGAGAGTGATGAGAAAGAAGCCGTTTCTGCACGTACGCCACAAATAGAGTTGCCTGAGGTATGAAAAAGCACATTTGGACAAGCCAGCTTCATTTTGGAAACAAAAATTGAGTTGTTTGGTTATAAAAAAAGGCGTTATGCATGGCGTCCAAAAAGAAACAGCATTCCAAGAAAAACAGATGCTACCCACTGTAAAATTTGGTGGAGGTTCCATCATGCTTTGGGGCTGTGTGGCCAATGCCGGCATCGGGAATCTTGTTAAAGTTGAGGGTCGCATGGATTCCACTCAGTATCAGCAGATTCTTGAGAATAATGTTCAAGAATCAGTGACGAAGTTGAAGTTACGCCGGGGATGGATATTTCTGCAAGACAATGATCCAAAACACCGCTCCAAATCCTCAGGCATTCATGCAGAGGAACAATTACAATGTTCTGGAATGGCCATCCCAGTCCCCAGGCCTGAATATCATTGAACATCTGTGGGATGATTTGAAGCGGGCTGTCCATGCTCGGCGACCATCAAACTTAACTGAACTTGAATTGTTTGTCCAAAATACCTTTATCCAGGATCCAGGAACTGATTAAAAGCTACAGGAAGCGACTAGAGGCTGTTATCTTTGCAAAAGGAGGATTTACTAAATATTAATGTCACTTTTCTGTTGAGGTGCCCATACTTTTGCACCGGTCAAATTTTGGTTTAATGCATATTGCGCATTTTCTGTTAGTACAATAAACCTCATTTGAATCCTGAAATATTACTGTGTCCATCAGTTATTAGATATATCAAACTGAAATGGCTGTTGCAAATACCAAAATATTTAGAACTAAAAATGATTAAGATTAATAGGGGTGCCCAAACTTTTTCATAGGACTGTATATGCAATTGTACATTCAGCACGACCACGGCCTACACTGACTGCAGAGTGTGACCTCTTCCCTAATGCAGGCGTTATGACGTAAGTCATCAGTGCCTGTAGTTAGAAGAAGGAGTACACCTCGTGG
Organism: Leptodactylus fuscus; assembly: GCF_031893055.1. Lineage (NCBI taxonomy): Eukaryota > Metazoa > Chordata > Amphibia > Anura > Leptodactylidae > Leptodactylus > Leptodactylus fuscus. The sequence goes on along the minus strand of NC_134270.1, from coordinate 150,584,057 downwards.
CTCTTAATGGGTATGTATAATACTGTGTGTGAGGAGAGGAAGGTGCGTACTGAAGAGCATAAAATACTGTTTGTGTGTGGGAGGGGGTGTACTGAGGAGCATATAATACTGTGTGGGGTGTGTGCTGAGGAGCATATAATACTGTATGGGGGGCATGCTGAGGCGCACATAATACTGTGTGGGGGGCGTACTGAGGAGTATATAAAACTGTGTAGGGGGCGTACTGAGGAGCATATAATACAGTGAGGGGTGTACTGAGGAGCATATAATACTGTGTGGGGGGATGTACTGAGGAGTATATAATAGTGCGGGGTGTGTACTGAGGAGCATATAATACAGTGTGGGTGGGCATACTGTGGAGCATATAATACTGTGGAGAGGCCTGCTGTGGAATGTATAATACTGTGGGTGGCGCTACTGTGGAGCATATAATCTTACATTTTTTAAAACTATATTTCGGCCCTCCAATGGCCTGAAGAACAGTGAACTTGTGCCATGTTTAAAAAGGACCCCTGATTTTTACCATTTTGGGGAATGTACAGTATATTGCTTTGATCTCGTTTTAAAAAAAATAAAAAATATGAGAGGCGAAACAGCCTTTAAATTTTTTTTTCCCATTACGGCATTCACTTTATGGGAAAAATAATTTGATAAGTTTGCAGACTGGGTGTTTTTGGACACAAGGATACCTAATGTCTATGTTTTTAACTTAATTTGCGTACTTTTATATGTGTTCTAGGGAAAGAGGGGATGAATCAAATGTTGTAAAATAGCACTGCTTCTACCTACCCCACTCTGGAGTCTTAAGAGACCCCAGAGTTTAATAGTGTTCTATGGGTGACCCCAAAATGGTTGATGTTGAGGTTGGGGTTGAGCCCCAATTTTTTTGAAATTTTGGGTTGAATCTGTATAGAATCTGTATAGAGGTTACACCCATGCCCTGGTACTTGAGGGGGCCCAAATTTTCCTCTGCTACATAACACATGACGACATTATAATAGATGACATATGGCGTGGGGGGCTGTTACAGATTTTGCATTGGGATCTAAGAGCTTCAAGTTACAAAAGTAAAAGTAGAAGTCGAAGGAGAATATTCCCTCCAGCCCGTTCACTGATGTGATATTACAGCTTGGGTCTCAGATCGCTGTAATAGCAGCGATTGTAAAGTGTAACTAAATAAGTAGTTATTTAAGCTGGAATTAATTAGCCCCCGTTGCGGTGCATTCATTCCTGGCATTGTATGTGTGCTCTGTCTATTATTCCGCAGATGGAAATATGTAATTACACAAGGCTGGGTCCCTCATAAATAATTTCTAAGCAGTCCCCTTCAGGTTCTGTTGCTTGATTTATGGCCGTGTCAATTTGTAGCGGGTGGCTACAAGTGATAAATAAAGGAATTGTTCCTTGTAAAGGTGCAGTCCCCAGAATCCATTCAAATGACAATGATGACGACACTAACCCTTTCACTGCCAGAGCATTAGAAAAGGTCTTGCAAAGCATTGCTGCCATTTTTACGTTTTGATGCCCAATAGGGCCAACGGTACAAACATTGGCTATGAATTTTCACTTTCATGTTCAATGTCAGTATAACATTGTATTGTATTATAGGCACCATCTTGGGCTTTACCATTTTATTTGCTATTATATATACGGTATATATATATATATATATATATATACAGTCCTATGAAAAAGTTTGGGCACCCCTATTAATCTTAATCATTTTTAGTTCTAAATATTTTGGTGTTTGCAACAGCCATTTCAGTTTGATATATCTTATAACTGATGGACACAGTAATATTTCAGGATTGAAATGAGGTTTATTGTACTAACAGAAAATGCGCAATATGCATTAAACCAAAATTTGACCGGTGCAAAAATATGGGCACCTCAACAGAAAAGTGACATTAATATTTAGTACATCCTCCTTTTGCAAAGATAACAGCCTCTAGTCGCTTCCTGTAGCTTTCAATCAGTTCCTGGATCCTGGATGAAGGTATTTTGGACCATTTCTTTCTACAAAACAATTCAAGTTCAGTTAAGTTTGATGGTCGCCGAACATGGACAGCCCGCTCTCAAATGATCTGAAAACAAAGATTGTTCAACATAGTTGTTCAGGGGAAGGATACAAAACGTTGTCTCAGTGATTTAACCTGTCAGTTTCCACTGTGAGGAACATAGTAAGGAAATGGAAGACCACAGGGACAGTTCTTGTTAAGCCCAGAAGTGGCAGGCCAAGAAAAATATCAGAAAGGCAGAGAAGAAGAATGGTGAGAACAGTCAAGGACAATCCACAGACCACCTCCAAAGAGCTGCAGCATCATCTTGCTGCAGATGGTGTCACTGTGCATCGGTCAACTATACAGCGCACTTTGCACAAATAGAAGCTGTATGGGAGAGTGATGAGAAAGAAGCCGTTTCTGCACGTACGCCACAAATAGAGTTGCCTGAGGTATGAAAAAGCACATTTGGACAAGCCAGCTTCATTTTGGAAACAAAAATTGAGTTGTTTGGTTATAAAAAAAGGCGTTATGCATGGCGTCCAAAAAGAAACAGCATTCCAAGAAAAACAGATGCTACCCACTGTAAAATTTGGTGGAGGTTCCATCATGCTTTGGGGCTGTGTGGCCAATGCCGGCATCGGGAATCTTGTTAAAGTTGAGGGTCGCATGGATTCCACTCAGTATCAGCAGATTCTTGAGAATAATGTTCAAGAATCAGTGATGAAGTTGAAGTTACGCCGGGGATGGATATTTCTGCAAGACAATGATCCAAAACACCGCTCCAAATCCTCAGGCATTCATGCAGAGGAACAATTACAATGTTCTGGAATGGCCATCCCAGTCCCCAGACCTGAATATCATTGAACATCTGTGGGATGATTTGAAGCGGGCTGTCCATGCTCGGCGACCATCAAACTTAACTGAACTTGAATTGTTTGTCCAAAATACCTTTATCCAGGATCCAGGAACTGATTAAAAGCTACAGGAAGCGACTAGAGGCTGTTATCTTTGCAAAAGGAGGATGTACTAAATATTAATATCACTTTTCTGTTGAGGTGCCCATACTTTTGCACCGGTCAAATTTTGGTTTAATGCATATTGCGCATTTTCTGTTAGTACAATAAACCTCATTTCAATCCTGAAATATTACTGTGTCCATCAGTTATTAGATATATCAAACTGAAATGGCTGTTGCAAATACCAAAATATTTAGAACTAAAAATGATTAAGATTAATAGGGGTGCCCATACTTTTTCATAGGACTGTATATAAAACAAAAGTCAAGAAACCATCCAAATGACTGTAGGAACAACTCTTGGGCCCACATGGGGTTGGGCTTTTTTTAAAAAATCAGATGAGACTGGGATGAAACTGGGATCAGATGAGAATTATGTAACACGTACTAAGCAAGTCATTATGTAACATACAAGTCATAGAAGTGATAAAACTACATATATGTGTCATTTATTTTCATTATTATTTCTCTTTAAATTATTCATCATGATGCGTTCTATTGTATATTCTTTGTTTAAATCATTCCTTTCCATTCCATTCTATTCTATTCCTTTCAATTTCATTCCATTCCATTTCATTCCGTTCTATTCTATTCTATTCCAATTCAATACCATTCCATGCCATTCTATTTCATTCCGTTCTGTTCTATTCCATTCCGTTCCATTCTATTCTATTCTATTCTATTCCAACTCAATACCATTCCATTCTATTTCATTCCATTCTTTCCCATTCCGTTCCATTCCATTCTATTCTGTTCTATTTTATATTGTTTCAATTATAATAATCATATAAATAAAAATAAAATCACATGTATAATTTACACACACGTAATATATATACATTGCATGAATATTATCGTATATACTCAAGTATAAGCTGAGTTTTTCATCACAGTATTTGTGCTGAAAAAGCCCTCCTCAAGTTATACTCGAGTCAAGCAAAAAATATATTTTTTTATTTATTTATTTTTTTTGGGGGGAAGGGGGGGAGGGGGGGGGGTCTATGACCAGCCACAATAGTAATGTATAGAATCTCCCATAAAATAGTGGAAAAAAAGAAGCTTTAAAAAAAATAATACAAAAATAAAATAAATATAAATAAAGTTGTAAATTCCTCCTTTCCCTAGAATAGATATAAAAGTAGAAAATGACTGTGAAACACAAACACATTAGGTATCCCTGTGTCTGACAGTGCCCGGTCTACTGAATATAGGGGATCTGCAGTGCTCCTCTTCAGGAAGGGGTTAACAGGAGCACTGCAGATCCCCTATATTCAGCCAGACTGAATTCCAAGTAGGGGGAAAAAAAAAAAACAGTCCTCAAGCTCAGGGAAGGGGCAGACAGACAACCAAAACACCCCCTCCCCTTTCCCAGCATCTACTGCACCCAAAAACTCCGACCATTTTAGTTTTTGAAATTTTCCAGTAGCTGCTGCATTTCCCCCCTCGGCTTATACTCGAGTCAATAAGTTTTCCCAGGTTTTTTTTGTAAAATTAGGGGCCTCGGCTTATATTCGGATCGGCTTATACTCGAGTATATACAGTAGGTAATATATAATTATATTATATGTTCGATTTAATATCTTATTTATAATAATCGTAACAGTGAATTAGAAATAAAAAAAATTAATGAAAATTAAAAAGAAAATTCTTTACCTTATTTTTTTCCATGAACTACTGTGTATTACAACTGTCATTTCTTTATGATTTATTGTATTATTGGTATTTCTATTATTCTGTATTAGATTGTTCATCATTACTAATGCTAATAAATAAAATTGTAATGACTGTAAAATGAAAGCTCGATACGAGTGGAATTAAAAACCTTTTATTTCTCTTTCATTTCTTTCAATTTAACACATTGCATGTACCCGGTAAACTGTGAATGTTGAATCACTCACCAACAAATTTCAAAAAGTTGAGAATTCTCCATAGGAAAAAGCTAGAGGCCACTTCCCTCCTGTGATGTCAGACTGCAGAAATGAAAATTACACGCTGTTTTCCAAACCAAGAGAAAAAGTGGGCAGATATAGTGAGTCATTTCTGCTCACATAAAAGTGCCCATATCACAAAAAGGGGGGAACGACACTCGAAAACGTAACATTTCCCACTGAGACATTTTATCTAATTCCAACCCTAAACCGCACTGACCAGTTGTATATTTCATATTTGCATAGAGAATGAGTTGATATTTGGATTGCTTTTATGTAATAAAACCGCAGACGGGTAATATGCAGTATTAGAACTTGTGACGATCAATGGAATTAAAGGACAAAAATATCCGTAAAAAAATTTCCAGTTCAACGCAATTCACACATTTTTGATATATAAGACTAGTGTTTATTTTCCAGTATATGACCTGGCATATTTCTAAATAGAATTTCCATTGACAATATTGTTAGCCATCGTTTACAAGGACTCATTTTATTTGCCGAAAATTTTTGTTTTTATGTTTTTGATTTTTTTTAAATTATTGTTAATCTAAAAAATAGTTATATAGTATAGTCTATATAGCGAGTTGTTGGGATGCCGGAACTATCACAGGCACAGTGCGAGGAACAAGTTCAGCGGCAGGCCAGATTGAGAGTTGCCGGAGCAAGCAGATCATCGATGCCAACAACACGCTCATTATATGGCATCCCAGTGAGCGGCTGAGATGCTGGAACAATCATGGGCATGGCAGGAGAAAAGAGTTCAGTGGCAGGCCAGCTTGACAGCTGCAGAAACGCAGGAGCAAGCAGATCATCAATGCCAACAACACGCTCATTATATGGCGTCCCAAAGAGCTGCTGAGATGTCAGAACAATCACGGCCACGGCGCGAAGAACAAGTTAAGCAGCAGGACAGCTTCAGAGCTGGCGAAAGGCCGGAGCAAGTGGATCATTGATGCCAACAACACGCTCATTATTTGGCATCCCAGCGAGTGGCTGAGATGCTGGAACAATCACGGGCACGGTGCGAGGAAAGAGTTCAGTGGCAGGCCAACTTGACAGCTGCAGAAACGCAGGAGCAAGCAGATCATCAATGCCAACAACACGCTCATTATATGGCGTCCCAACGAGCTGCTGAGATGTCAGAACAATCACAGGCACGGCGCAAGGAACAAGTTAAGCAGCAGGACAGCTTCAGAGCTGGCGAAAGGCCGAACCATCAACAGTAGCAATTTTCTGAATATAGGCGGCTCATCAACGCCAACAACACGCACACGAAGTCACGGGCAGAGGCTAGTATATATATAGTAGTGAATAAGATACTTTCTAAAGTTTTCACCTAGGCTCCTCTAAACGCCTAATGTTTCGTACCTCTTAGAATTCATGCACTTTTTATAGGGCTAAGTCTTGTTACTGAACTTTGAGTCTTAAGTGTTCACATAATATAGGACACTGTATACAATATAACATTGTACAAATACGTGCCTAGAGAGTGAGTTATGTACCGAGGCTTTTAGGAAACATTTTCACTTTGCAGTGAGGTTACTTTATCAGCGTTCAAAGCCACAGGAAAAAAAAAAAAATATTCGAGATACAACCTAGAGAAACACAGAGAAGAATCTCTCGGAGCTTAAGATGATAAGGTTAACTCCATACAAAGCACGCTTTCAGAAAAAAATCTTCGGTATTTTGTAGTGTTTTTATGGCATTTTAATGGTGTTTCTGATTTGCTTTTTTGTGGCCAGATGCTACTTTGAAGTCTATAGTGCAATATAAAATTCATACAAATAATGGGGATGACCTATTAAGGTCTCGTGCACACCTACGGGAAAAACAGACGTGTTACAGTCCATTCGGGACATACACACGCGTGTTCTTTTTTAATGGACCAGACCATTAAAAAATAAGATATGTCCTATTTGGTCCATTGTCATGGAGGGACGGACCACTACCAATGAATAGGTCCATCAAAATGGGTTTGCATCTGTATGACATTCATTAAAAATTAATGGATTGGGTAAAAAAAAATAGACCAATGAAGTTCATCTGTTTTGTTTTTTAATTGGGTGAAAGCAAGGCATTTTTTAATTTTAATTTTCGAAAAAACGTTATAATATGTACTGGGAAGCTAGAGCAAAAAATTCAGAATGGGGTGGAATTCGAGAAAAACTGCATTTGCGCAACTTTCTTACAGGCTTTGTTTTTATGGTCAAAATGATGTATCACCTATATTTTATGGTTTGGTCCAATTATGGCAATCCCAAATTTATATAGTTTTTTAAAATGTTTTAACCCGTTAAAAAAATCCAAAAATTTTTTAAAAAAATACTTGATGCAAAATATAATGGGGAAAGAATTCCTCAATATATAAACCAGCCACGTGCTCCCTCGGTGTAGACAAATATCGATACACGGATATGTAGACAAGAGAAGATTTATTGTAAAAGATTACGCGTTTCGGGGTATATTTGGTACTTTATGAGTGCCACCCCTTCATCAGATCTCTTAATGAAGCTATATCAGCATGTACTACAAATACGCTGATGCCAATGTCTCGTTTAAATGAGTGAAAAAGCCATACTTGATCAATTGCGTTCTAAAAAAAAATACTTGGGAGTCGCCATCTTCTGACACCAGTAACTTTTTATATTTCCATGCATGGGAATGCATAAATCTTGTTTTTTTTGTGGGGCCAGATGTACTTTTTTGTTATTCCATTTTGGGGAATGTCTATTGCTTTGATCACTTTTTATTATAAGAGCCCGTTCCCACGATGTAACGCAACGCTCATTCTGACACTTAAACACGTGTCAGAGTCAGCACTTCAAAACAGAATCCCATTGACTTCAATGGGTTCCGTTTAACGTGCGTAACACATTGATATCAATGGGTTAAAAAGCCCCCCATTGAGTTCAATGTGTAGCGCGCGTAAGACGGAGCCCATTGAAGCGCTGACTCTGACACGTGTTTAAGTGTCAGAATGAGTGCCGCGTTACATCATGGGAATGGGCCCTAATTTTTATGAATGGTGAATCAGTGAAAAAGGTGGATACCTAATGTGTGTGTGTGTTTCAATATATTCATTTACTTTTATATGTTCTAAGGATAGGGGGTGATTTGAATTTGTTTTTGTATTTTTTTTTAGATTTCCCCCTAGGGGTCTGGAACCCTATGGGGTCTGATCAGTACGACAATACATTGCAATGCTAATGCTAGTGCTAATGTATTGCACAATGATGGCATTTCTATTACAGACAGCATAGATCAGCCTGGAACAGAGGTGTTTGCAGACTGGGAGCTTTCAATAGGCTCTTGGCTCTTATGACAATGTTTTGCCCCCCACCAGAAAATGGCTACCGGTAACCGAGCCATCTCAGAAGTTAATGACCGCGATCAATGCTATATTATACAACAAAGACCTGGCTATGGCGGCTAATAGTAAGGCAGATTTCGGGAAGGAGTTACAAACTGATAGATGATAAGAAAACTGGTCAAAAATAAGAAATAAAGTGTCAGTTTTGTCCAATTTATGTGTTTTTTTCCACTGTTGTGTGCATGGAGTCTTAAACTCTTACGCTGGGTTCACACCAGCGTTTGGTCTCCATACTTAGGTTTGCGTCTTCTGCCGTCAGAAGACGGAAACCTGTCAGATCGGGTCCGTCTGCGTTTTATGTTCTCCGCCGCGAAACAGTTTTTTTAAAACCGGACACAAAGTCCTGCATATCCGACTTTGTGTCCGGTTACAAAAAACTGGTTTTGCCGTGGAGAGCATAAAATGCTCCCCGGCGATCACGGCCGGACACTTTTCAAACCCATTCAAATGAATGGGTTTGAAAACTGACTGCAGGTTTCCGTTTCATGCGCAGTTTCAGGCAGGAAATGGAAACCTGTATAAACGGAGACCTGGCGCAGATGTGAACCCGCCCTTAATGTCTCGCATCTCTTAGCATTCAAGTACTGTATGTAGGGCCCAGACATATTTCTGAACTTCATGTCCTAAGTTTTCACAATATAAAGGACACTATAATAGGTGTCCAATTTAACATTGTACAAATACGTGCGAGCGAGTGCGTTACGTACCGAGGCTTTTAGGAAACATTTTCTCTTTGCACCGAGGTTACTTTATCAGTGTTCAAAGCCGTAGAAGAAAAATCTAGATATACAGCATAGAGGGACACGGAGAGGAATCTCTCAGAGTTTAAGATAATAAGAGTGGCTTTATACACAGCATTTTTCAGAAAAATATACAATTTTTATGTTGTTTTTATGACATTTTAACCATTTCAGTACCGGGCCAGTTTGTGGTCCAGGACCAGACACATTTTAGGTTTATTTTGTATGTGCGGTTTAGAGGGCTGTAACGTTTTTCTTGTATGTCTCATTCAACTAATTTTTGCGTCTTTTTTTCGGGGACACATAGGGCTTTATTTTTATGTTGTTTTTATTTTCGAATGTTTTTTAATTTTTTTTTTTATATCCAGGAAAATATAAACAAAATAGGAGGGAAATTGTGTCTGGTTTTCACTTTTCTTTTTTTTAAATTTAATAACAGAAAGTGCTACTGAAAAACTTTATAAAATAGTTTTTCCTCTCCGTTATGGTAAATTTTATTTTGTATGGTGTTGTCGGGGGTGGGGCTATAACCTTTAATTACGGCATTTTATTGGCATATCATTTTACTTATTTTTTTTAAATTATTTTATTTTTATTTTTTTAACTTTTTTTTTTTTTTTTCCAGATTGTGTTCCCATAAGGTCATAGGAGACCTTTGGGGACATCTGATTACTTTTTTCTTTGTTAGGGAGGCTGATTTCCCCTGTAACTGGAGCTGGTACACTTAGCTCCAGTTGTAGGAGGAATACAGCCTTCTGCACCTTGTATACACAGTATACAGAGCTGATCTGACCGCCGGGTCAGAGGGGGCCGCATCATGATGGCGCACATAGCTGTGTATACAGTGCTCATTTAGCGGTGTATACACAGCGATCGAGAAGGCAGGGAAGGTAATAAACCTCCCTTGTCTTCTCTCTGGGAGCTCCGGGTGAAGTTACAGCCGGCTCCCAGTATCAGCAGCTGCACAATCTCGTACCGGCACGTCCTGTCAGAACAAGGCAACCACTTCCCAGACGTATAAAGCCTCTGGACGGTCCGAAAGTGGTTAGAGTCTCATCTCCATTTATGCAGTTTCTTAAAAAAAAAACTAGCAATTTGGAATATTTGGGATGAGCCCAGCTTGTTACGAGCCAATTCCCCCCATCTCTAGTATCAATTGTATTTTATGTGTGACTAAATCTTTCCTGCCGCGGTATTTTCCATTTTTGTGCTTTCATTTCTTACTCCCTGCCTTCCAAAAACCATAACCTCATAACCTTCTTTATTTTTCCATGTACAGAGCTGCACGGGGGCTTATTTTTTGCAGGACAAAATATACTTCATAATGGCACCATTTAATATTGTGTTTGATGTACTGGGAAGTTGTAAAAAACACAACTGCAGTATTTTCTTATGGGTTTTGCTTTTACACTGTTCAACAGGCAATATTCTGGGGGGGGGGGAATTTGAATTTTTATATTTTTGTGGTTTTGATATTTAGTTGAAACATTTGATTTTTTTATTTTTATTTTCCTCATATGACAGAAGGGTGTCAATCTGGTCCAACCTATAGAAAGGTAGAAAGGCGCCTCTGCCCCCCCCCCCCCAAAAAAAAAAAAAAAAAAAAAAGCTGATCTGGAGATCTTTGGTTTTGTGATTGGGTTTCCCTAATTAAATTTGTAGACAGAACTCATCCAGTTGCTGATCAACAAATTCTCCTAATTTGGCCGACACAGTATAATGCCCAATTTACTTGCCTCCCCAGTATATTATCCCCTTCACTGACCCTCACACAGTGTATTGCCCCCACACAGTATAACAACCCCTTTCACTGACTCTTAGGGTGCATTCACACGGAGTAAAATGGAGTGTAATTTGGAGCGTTTACAGAGCGTTTACGGAGCGTATACGGAGCGTTTATGTAAACGCTCCGTAAACGCTCCGTATACGCTCCGTAAACACTCCGTAAACGCTCCAAATTACACTCCATTTTACTCCGTGTGAATGCACCCTTATACAGGATATTTTCCCCTTTACTGATCCCCATACAATATATTGTCCCCTTTACTGATCCCCATACAGTATATTGTCCCCTTTTTGGCCTCAACACAACTATACACCCCCATTTTGATCCAACAAGGTGATATGTCTGTCTTAGATTTGACCTGAATTTTTCAAAAGTTTCAGACTCTTCCTAAACCCAAAACTTTTTGGATTCATCACCCATGAAGCACTATAATACTCTTGGATCTCTTCAGACCATAGAGTATAATAAGGGGAGGCCAAGCGGGTGAGAAAAAATAACAAATAGTTATACTCAGTGTGCCTCACCTCTCCAGGGCTTCTTCGTGGTATCCCACAGCATCCGACACCTTCTTCAGGCCTCCGTCTGACATCACAAGCTGCGGGGATCACCACTGAGGCTTGTGATTGGGCAGCTTGTGATGTCAGGTTAGAGCATGCCAAGGATCCTGATGTCATGATACTCGGTACACCCTCACTAGGGATTTTTTCATTACATTTCTATGATACAAAGAAGAATGGCAAAGAGCGGTACATTGAGGAATGGAGAAACACAATAAATAACTCTAAGAAACTCACCGTGTACCAGTTACTGTAAAGGGACTACACCACGGCCACCTACCTGGAGAGAATACGCCACCCCAAACACAGACAGACTCTGAGCCGGTACAGACTGAACGCCCACATCCTGGAAATGGAGACGGGTGGCACAGGCAGACGTACAAGCCACAGGAGAAAAGACTGTGCCAGCACTGTGACCAGGGGCCCTAGAAGACGAGACCCACTTCCTGCTACACTGCACCAAATACTCAGCTGTGAGGGCCGTCTACTTCCAAAGACTCTCTGATTTTACCGGGACGAGGAAACTCTATACCCTACCGGAGGTAGGAGTTCACTGTGTAGATCGCTATCCAATACATGTCCACCTGCCACCAACTGAGAAGAAGATGAGAACCAAGGACTGTTATACCCCATTACTCCCCTTCTAATCACCCATCCACCCCCATATGCCCCAACCCAATCCCCCCCTATACCTATCACTCTCCTTGCCAACTCAAGTCCCCTATACCCACCACCCTCTTCGCTTTGGTGATGCCAAATGTCTATTCATACGTGCCAATAAAACTTTTTTGATTTGATTTGATGCCACCAACTTCACATCATAGACCACATACTTCCCATATGCATCAGACTACAAGATTAATCTGCATTCCTACGGGATTCCTACATGTCCACAGGACCACTGTATTTCATATAACTTGAAGACTATAAGTGCAATTTGCTGCAATTACAGGAAATTATGTCTCATCGGAGTTGAAGCCAAAATAAATGTCATATTGTGCAAGGTAGATAGGAAGCCACTGTGCGTGCTAATAAAATGACACTTTTCTCAGTTGAGGGAGAAATGTAATCTAATTACATAGTCTTGACCTTAGGTGAATGTTTGCTTTGCTTTTAATTGCAGCCAAGTTGTACGTTAGACAGTAGAGCGCTGCCCTGTATTACACACTCAGCGGCCAAGAGTAATGATTTTATTTAACAAAAGTGTTGAAAATCAAGGTTAATGTCACTTGAACTTGCAAGCTGCCACCGGCAAGACAGGGACATTCCTACTAAATAAATCTAAACCAGTATGCCATCTATTCCATGTAGTGCAACTAAAAGCTGATAGAACTGACCTCAATGATAATTAGAATGATTACGAGAGATTGGCTTCTTATTCCTAATAGGCACCAATGGCATCATATCTTCAAGGGTTGGATGACTTTGGTCACTTAGATTGCTTGTGATCATAATAGCCTATCAGTATTAGATCAGTGGTGGTCTCACTTGTGGAGCCCCTACTGATCAGCTGTTCGAGGGGTTGGTCTGACTACTTCCATGTTGCACGATATTGTAGACACCAAAGCTATAGTGCTTGGTTGAATGACATCATTGCTTTGAACAGCTGATAGGTGTGAATGTCTATTTGCATGATGCATTATATTGCAGGTTCATCCCATGCACCCTTGCTGCTAAGTAGATGACATGAAGGTAGATGAGCCAATGTAGAATGTATGGTTATCTTTTCATACATGTAGTGCATCTGCCTGATAACCAGCCATGATGTCCTTATTGTGGCCGGGTTATCTTCTCATACTTGTAGTGTCCCTGCCTGATAACCAGCCATGATGTCCTTATTGTGTCTGGGTTATCTTCTCATACATGTAGTGTCCTCCTGATAACCAGCCATGATGTCCTTATTGTGTCTGGGTTATCTTCTCATACATGTAGTGTCCTCCTGATAACCAGCCATGATGTCCTTACTGTAGTTGGGTTATCTTCCAATACATGTAATGTCCTCCTAATAACCAGTCATGATGTCCTTATGGTGGCCGGGTTATCTTCTCATACATGTAGTGTCCTCCTGATATCCAGCCATGACGTCCTTATTGTGTCTGGGTTATCTTCTCATACATGTAGTGTCCCCTCCTGATAACCAGCCATGATGTCCTTATTGTGTCTGGGTTATCTTCTCATACATGTAGTGTCCTCCTGATAACCAACCATGATGTCCTTATTGTGTCCGGGTTATCTTCTCATACATGTAGCGTCCTCCTGATAACCAGCCATGATGTCCTTACTGTAGTTGGGTTATCTTCCAATACATGTAATGTCCTCCTAATAACCAGTCATGATGTCCTTATTGTGGCCGGGTTATCTTCTCATGCATGTTGTGTCCTCCTGATAACCAGCCATGATGTCCTTATTGTGTCTGGGTTATCTTCTCATACATGTAGTGTCCTCCTGATAACCAGCCATGATGTCCTTATTGTGTCTGGGTTATCTTCTCATACATGTAGTGTCCTCCTGATAACCAGCCATGATGTCCTTACTGTAGTTGGGTTATCTTCCAATACATGTAATGTCCTCCTAATAACCAGTCATGATGTCCTTATGGTGGCCGGGTTATCTTCTCATACATGTAGTGTCCTCCTGATATCCAGCCATGACGTCCTTATTGTGTCTGGGTTATCTTCTCATACATGTAGTGTCCCCTCCTGATAACCAGCCATGATGTCCTTATTGTGTCTGGGTTATCTTCTCATACATGTAGTGTCCTCCTGATAACCAACCATGATGTCCTTATTGTGTCCGGGTTATCTTCTCATACATGTAGCGTCCTCCTGATAACCAGCCATGATGTCCTTACTGTAGTTGGGTTATCTTCCAATACATGTAATGTCCTCCTAATAACCAGTCATGATGTCCTTATTGTGGCCGGGTTATCTTCTCATGCATGTTGTGTCCTCCTGATAACCAGCCATGATGTCCTTATTGTGTCTGGGTTATCTTCTCATACATGTAGTGTCCTCCTGATAACCCGCCATGATGTCCTTATTGTGGCTGGGTTATCTCCTCATACATGTAATGTCCTCCTGATAACCATCCATGATATCCTTATTGTGTCCGGGTTATCTTCTCATACATGTAGTGTCCCCTCCTGATAACCAGCCATGATGTCCTTATTGTGACTGCGTGACTTCGTTGAATGCCACCAGCTGATGGGCATGAATATTGAAGAGTTCGGTCTGTCTACTTTCATGATACATGGTATTGCAGGTTCATCCCTTGCACCCTTGCTGCTACGTAGTTGGTATGTAAGTAGATGGGTCAATGTAGACCCTAAGGCTTCATCACTTCGTCAAATGCCACCAGCTGATGGGTGCGGATTTTGAAGGGGTTGTATGGGATCCAAGGATAATGGGTACTATGGCGTCAGATCAGTGGGGTCCAACACTTGGACCTTGCAGTGATCAACTGATACAGCTACAATAAGCTACATGCAAGGTATATAGATGCTTCTATTCAAGTCAATGGGACCAAAGCTGCAGTTCTCCGTACACTGTAGGAATTGTGTTGGATAACTGGAGCTCTGCTCCCATTCACTTCAATAGGAGTAGCTCCGCTTCCATCTATATACTTCTTGTATACAGCTTCTGGCAGCCAAATCAGCAGATCACTGCAGGGTCATCAGTATTCATTACCTATAAACTTTGGACGAGTCTTTTAAGAGTCGGATATATCGTAGTGACAGGACATCAATATGTTCATCCTGGAAAACCATTTTTATGGACCCACTAGAGTAACATCCCATACGTACATATATATATTGTATCGTAGTTCTTTACAATGACCTTATATAGGATTTTAAACAGTTTCTCCTCCTTGGTAGACGTCCTGCAAGTAAACCCCACTATTTAGACATTGTAGGAACGCTATTTATATGTACGTATTGTGTGTTTTATACTTATATCTCTATATTTATATGATAATCGTCCCCGGTCTTACATTACACATTATTTGTATGGGAGCCGAGATACAGTACTTGTCGCTGTGTGTTGACTATTATACTGCTTTATGTTTTTTTGTCCATTATGGAGTATTAATAAAGTTGATTTTAATTCTTTTCTTATGGTTTTTCTAGATATTTTGGTAGTCATCTGTTAGAATAAAATGAAGTGAGGCATTGGGGAAGACCCTGGGGCAGGGTATGGAAGGTATTTCCACTAATGATGGCGATACGTACGGTCTCGCTGACAATCCTCGCCACCAGCGTCAGTAACTCCTACTATAAAGGCCATTTATAGAGTAGTCATACACAGGAGGAAGTTCTATTGCTTAAGCAAACAGACATCTGAAACAGTCCTGCTCGCTGAATTTCTTGATAAAAATTAATTAGTTATTTCCTCGCTGTGCTCGTCTTCGATAGATTTGTTACAAATTTAACAGTAATTTGCACTTCCCTCACAGTTCCTTCGTGAGCAGCGCGTCCAAGGCATTAACGCAAATCGCTACTTAATTGGATGTTTTATCTGCAGTTTACTGGTGCAAGTTATTTAATGAGGAATAAACCGTGAAGAGACGAGGAGGAACATATCCTTCAGGTCAAGAACTACGTGCCAGCCTTGAAAAGGAAATATTAAGATCTTTTAGGAGGAAATTAAAAATGAAGTGTTAACACCCCCAGCAGTAAAAGGAACATACATACAACATAATGAGATCTAAATGATTTGTGAAAATTCTCACCCTTAGCCTTCTTATTGTGAACATTCGATGTCTAAGTCCATCGGCATACGGACATTATAGAGGAGGCGCCACTGTTTGGTTCAGTGCTATTAAAGAGGCTATTCAGGTGCTGCCTCCAGTCCGACCAAAGACCCCTTAGTTTTTTGTAAAAACGGTAAATAGTAAATGCAAATGAGGCTCAAGGAGCACCCTGGGTGTTCCCCAGGACCAACAAGCACCCCCCTTGTCATACATATGAAATGTCCCACCCCAGGATAGCATTTTACAACTACATAGTCCAGCCATATTAATATGACAACCGCCTACTTTTGACGTAAACGTTAAATAACCAATCGCAGAAGGCGTGTGTCATCAGCCATCTGTGGAAGGCACGATGGATCAACACAAGTATGCATCTATCCTTGCGGACCATGTTCACCCCTACATGTGAATTGTTTTTCCTCAGGATGATGGCATCTACCAGCAGGACAATGCGACGTGTCATAAAGCTCGCAGTGTACGTGCGTGGTTCAAGGAGCACCAGGATGAGTTTACCGCACTCCCTTGGCCAGCAAATTTCCCAGACTTGAACCCAATCGAGAATCTGTGGGACCACCTTGATCGGGTCGTTCACGCCATGGATGCTCAACCGTGTAACCTAGCGCAGCTGGCCACGGCACTGGAGTCGGCATGGCTCAACATCCCAGTGACCATCATCACAACATCCCCTCTCTTCCTGCACGTCTCGCAGCGGTCCGCTCTGCCAAAGGTGGTTATTCTGGATTTTGACATTTGGTCACATTAATGTGACTGGACTGTGCATATATAACTTTACAATTTCTTTTAAGACTATATCAATGCTGCTGAAAGTGTAGCCCTGACTTCTGAATATGATGGTGTTAGTATGTCACGATATCGGGGCCCCCCCTTTTAGTTTTTCCCAGAGCCACACTTTGTCTAAAAGCAGCCCTGGGGTCAGGTGTTTTCAATCAAGGGGATGACAATCTGGTGTAAGGTGACTTAACAGAACAAGGATCTATCAAGGCTTATCTTCACAAGACGTTTGTGACAGTGTATCATGGCACATCCAACGGAGATTTCTGAGGACCTCATAAGAGGAGTTGTTCATGAACATCAGGCTGGAAAAGATTACAGAAATATAGAAAATTCCTAAGGGGTCATAAGCCCATTGTAAATCATTTAGCCACTAGCAACACATTCATCCTAAATTTTGCAACATATTTTTGCTTCACAGGTTTCGGTCCTTGGCTGCCCAGTTCTGTTCACTTTATATGGCACCTCTCTTCACAGTTTAGAGTTTTTTCCTAGGTGTTTCCGCTTTTCAATAACCAGGGTTGCTCTACAAACGCCAAAGTTTGACCTACTGACTTATCGGAAAGGCGACAGTCAAGAAGTGGTAAAAAGATAGACTCAATGACTATAAAAGTAGTAGGAAGAACTCTCAAAACTCATTGGCCGCTCAAGGATGAGATATTTCAAAGAAGACTTATATCCCTTGAATATATGTATATTTATATTTTGAGGGTAAAACTCATGTTCCGGCTGGTTTCGTAGCCACCACATTATCTAAATTGTACTCTATCATTCCAGCAAACAAAAGCCATCTTTTCCCATATCCCTGGTACTTTGTAACCATGGTCTTTAATTCGGAGGAGCTGAGAGAGTCTATTTTCATACAGGCTCGTTATGTAAATGATGTAAAATCCCTGGTGTGTATTCCAGACTGATAAATTCATCACACAAAGGGAAACAACATCTAATTATTCAATTTAGCATGTCATTAATAAACAGAAGGGAAATCTGCATGATGCGTTTTTGATATACTCCACATAAAAAATAAAAACATGGAAACAAATTGTACTACAACATGTAAGTGTCACCCACAGCAGAATTATAGGCTCTGCCATAATCCCAGGGAAGTAACAGCAGATCTTTCCAGGAGGGCTATTTTATAACATGCCAGGTCAGCCATATGCAGCCTCTTTCTAATACAGATTAATTACATTTATTTGGCTCCCAGCTGTTTTGTATTGTAATAGAGGTAGTGCCGTGTATGTACTCTCATATCTAGCTAAGAACCTACCAGTAGAGATGGGCCAACCTCTGAAGACTTGCTTAGTTTTGGGATTGGGTGATTGGCCTAAAGACTTGTTTTGAGTTGAATAAGTTTTTCATGAACCAGAAGTGAAATTGTTATACTCTGGGGTATCTTCAGACCCTAGACCAGGGGTCAGCAACCTTTGTCACTCCAGCTGCTCTGAAACTACAACTCCTAACATGCTCCATTCACTTCCATGGGAGTTCCAAGTTCATCAGAGCAAATATGCATGCTGGGAGTTGTAGTTTTACAACAGCTGAAGTGCCGAAGGTTGCCTACCCTTGACCTAGATAGGTGGAGACCCAGTGGAGGTGCAAGGAAAACACCGTTAAACTCATCTTCCTTAACATCTACAGGGCATTTTTCTTGCAATCGGTGCTCCCTTGAGGTCCCTTTCCAGTCTCTTTCATCCTCCTGCGTGACGCCATGCATCCCAGGATCACTGCTGAGGCCTTTGATTGGGTCTCAGTGGTCACATGGGATGTGCCAACATCATGATGCAAGTGCCATGACGTTGGTATGTCCTGCGTGACCAGAAGAGACACCAATGGAAGTGCAAGACACCCCAAGTATGCCCAAGAGAGCTGAGGTGAGTACAACTGTTATTATTCTATATATCCACTCAGGGGAGTAACTTGAGGGGGTGCAGAGGGTGCAGTTGCACTGGGGCCTAGGAGCCTTAGGGACCCATAT
Source organism: Leptodactylus fuscus (assembly GCF_031893055.1). Taxonomy (NCBI): domain Eukaryota; kingdom Metazoa; phylum Chordata; class Amphibia; order Anura; family Leptodactylidae; genus Leptodactylus; species Leptodactylus fuscus. The sequence continues at coordinate 150,565,136 of NC_134270.1, read as the reverse complement.
GCACTGGCATCAGTATTGAGATTGCAGCTTCCATTGGGCCCATAAGCCAAGGAGACCCAAAGATTACCCTAACCACACTAAGGTGGATTAAACTTCTTAGTACCTGTAACCATCACTATCAAGAATTCACTGTATGGACGAGGTAGAGGGCCCCGGACAAAATATTGCACCGGGTCCACAAGGGTTTAGTCACACCACTGCCTCCACTCATTATATTTTGGGGTCTGAAGAGACCCCAGAGTATATTAAAGGGGTATTCCCACCTCTCCTTTTCACCAACTTGCATGCTCTGTGCTCTTTTCATTTCCTGGTTTTCTTGGTACTTTGGTGGGCGGGGTTTCCCTTGCTGTCTCCCAAGCAAAGCTCTGCTATCTCTCTTCATAGCAGTATGTTTGCAGTCAGTAATGAGGGATGGTTGTAAATAAATTAGCACAGTATCACTGGAAGATGCACAATATGAAGCTGATGTAGCAGAGCTGGATTTGATAGGTGTTGAGAATCCCAAATTTACATGCTACAGGACCAAGAGTCAATTTGGAATAAACTCTGTGTTAGGTCTGTGTTTACATATATAGAGGTAACAGACTCCATATCTCAACCCTTATCAGCAAAATTCAATTAGCAGACCTGATTACTGGAAGAACGAGAGATTAACAGCTCATAAATACAAGCTGCTCTGAGCACTCAGCTCCCCTCCCCTCCTGAGAGCAGGGAGCTTCGTCACTTGTCCTGGGCGGAGAGATAAGATCATCCCCAGGTCCATAGTTATGAAAACGCAGTGTAAACAATGAAGTGAATAATCTATCTCAGAACTATGAGTACTCATATACTTAAAGTCAACCTCTTACTCACCTCCATTCTGAATATAATATAGAAATGTTCAATAAACTCATCTCAACCCATATAACTAAAACATTTTGTTGGACAGGATACTAGATGTATCTGTATCAAATGGCATATTTTTAGACTAGCCCTCTTGAAAAAAGACGCAAAAACTATTTAAGTAACTCAAAGGAAAAAAATGTTATAGTCCTCAAAACCGAAAAAACTCAAAAATGTGTGTGGTCCTGGATCAAGGAAAGTGCTCTGGTCCTGAACTGGTTAAAGACTTCAGCGCTCACGTTCATGGCTGTCACTGATGTTTTCAACAGAAGTCGATGTCAAATCGCACTGTGATGTATCGACTTACCCAGGGACAATGTTTTTGGAAGTTTTATTTTCTAAAAACTGGACATCTCATAGCTTTATTGGGAACTTCAGTGAAATAAAATGTGAAATGAAATTGTGAGGGCAGTGCGCGGCAAGCACATGGAGCCCATTATAGTCTATGGGCTCCATGTACTTTGCAAGCACATCGCTTGCAATTGCGATTGCATTCCGTCTGGGGGGAATCTCCATGCGGACTCCTTGCGGACGGAATACAAGCGCTAGTGTGAACCAACCCTTACTTAGCTCTTTCTAGAAGTATAAGGAACCTAAAGAACAGGTTCAAAAGGCTCAACCTTTTCATCAGATGTTGTAAAAACTAAACATCCCTGCAAATTCCTTTTTGACCCCAAAGAGGTCTGATTAATTGGGTTACTTGGATATTACCCATGTTATTAGTTATGAGACTGATGCTCACCCTAGCACTAGAGCTAGAACTTGCAGACACCTCAGAAAGAGCAGGGCTACATGAGTATAAGTCTTTTTTTTTTATAGTTACATGTCATTGCTTTTACGCAGGGGCCAAATGAGGAAATTATACTGTATGGGGGAGAATAAAAGAGCACTAACTGTGTGGTGGACACTGAGGGGGAATTATAAGATGTGGGACCACTGAGGGGGAATTATACCATTTGAGGAGCCACTAAGGAGGCATTATACTATGTAGGGGACATTAAGTGGCCATCATATCATGTAGGGGCCACTAAAGGAGCATTATTTTCTTTGGGGCTACTAAGGGGCATTATACTGTGTGGGACCCACTAAAAAACATTATACTATGTAGGGGCTACTAAGGGGCATTATACAGTTAGCGGGTATTATACTATGTATTTTCACTAGGGTTGAGAGATCGGAATCAGAACGACCGGATCCCAATCGGCGATCGAACAAATTTCATGATCGAGATCGGTTGGAGAATGATCTGAAATCGGATTTTGAAATCTCAAGATCGGCTCAACCCTAAAAATGACTTTTCCCATAGAGAAGCATTGACTAGGGTTGAACGATCGGGATCGGAAAAGATCGGATTCCGATCGGCGATCAAGCAAATTTCCCAATCGGGACTGGGATCGACTGGAAAATGATCGAAAATCAGATTTTAAAATCGATCCTGAAATCACAAGATCGTCTCAACCCTAGTTTTCACAAAAGGTTTGGGTAGTAATTGGCCCAGAAAATGACTCAATCTGCATTATTGGCTTTGAAGTGTCATGATCTAGAAGTAGAGGTGATGAAAAGACCTCAGAGTAGGTGATCAGTCGGTGACCATCCCAGACCACACCATTGGCTAATGCCATTGGTTGGTTTGCATTGGTTATTCTCTGCAATTAAAAGTAGGTCAATGACCTATTTTCAATAACTGAGAGTAATATCATTTTGGGCAATTTGTCGGAAACAAATCTCAAGTGATTGGAAATTTTTTCCAATATCTGAAATTTTTGGGAAATTTGGACCAAATTCAGTGTGTGCTCTTATTTTCCTACTTATCTAATAGATCTGAGTCCTGCCACTGGGATTTGTACCTCTCTAGACCCCACATTCGAAATGGTGTTATGGATGCAATGCATAGAGAAGTGGGTTGCACCTATCTCTAGATTTGTGGATCCCCTGACCCCTCATTCCATATGGTGTTATGGATGCAATGGATAGAGAAGTGGGTTGCACCTATCTCTAGAACGTGGATCCCCTGACCCCTCATTCCAACTGGTGTCATGGATGCAATGGGTGCACGGCTCTCCCCATTTCATTTTACGGGAATTCCGAGAATCAAAGAAAAGTTCTATTTTAATATAATGTTATGACTGTGAAATGTCTCAAGGACAACTGTTTAGTATCATCCATGGCGGTCACTAATAGGTCCGTTGTGTGCCGCGGTGTCTGATTTATACATAACATACACAATAGTTTATCTTAAGCTTGTAGCACTTTAGTCCTCGTTGCTTTAAGGCATCTTTAAGATGATATTTTAGCTTTAAGGCAATCTATGCTAGGAGAATTCCAGGCTATAATCAACCCTACTTTCCAGTGCTAATGTGTGTCAGCAGGACATCGAAAAGACATTTTCTCTGTCTTAACCTGTGAAAGTAAATTCCTTCTGGTTTTATAAGATGAATGTGAGAAGACGCATTTGTGCTTAATGAAATGCGCCGCGCATCCGCATTATTGTAGCTTCATAATTGACCATTATTGTGCTTTTTCCCAACTTTGCTGTTACGGTTATAGACCAAAATTAATTATCTACTTGTTTTTTTTTCTTTTTCTTTGTATTTTTCTACAGACCGAACAACAATTCCACAGAGTTGTGCTAACATCAGAGACATAAGCTCAGATTCTATTCACGCAGTTCTAATCCTCTTCATAAGGGAATCGCAAAAGGGTAGGGAAATGTATGGGCGGCGTTGACAATATATATTAATACGATTACAAAGGGCTGTTATTTACTTGAAACTAGTACACATACGTCCTTCTTTGCTTTGTTTTTTTGAGGAGCATATCCTGATAGGTGGGTCATTAAATCAGAATAATTTTTTCAAGACAATGTTGTTTTGCAATATTGTATCACAGGCTGATATGCTATATGTGCCTACTGGTATCCAGCCAGTGGTTAGTGTTATGAGCTGCAGCCTTTTGAGGTTTTGGTACCATGTTGGGGTATTATATTGAATTGGCTTCATGAAAATTTTATCCTATTGAGGCTAAGGTAAGGGTAGCCCTCCAAGTACCTCCTATTGGCTATCTATACAAACCGGAGGCATAGATAGGGGATCAGCACAGGGGGAGATGAACACATCTAAGTGGGCTTGCAAATGAGATATACCAATATTATCATTATACGATGACCGTATAGTGGTATATACTGGCTCTAAAGACTATATAGGTAAATACAGTACAAGAATCATGTAGCTGCTTATAGGTGACATTACTCATTGTGATTAGAGATGAGCGAGTAGTATTCGATCGAGTAGGCATTCAATCGAATATTACGGTATTCGAAATACTCGTACTCGATCGAGTACCACTCGCTATTCGAATGGAAAAGTTCGATGCAGAACCATCATTGATTGGCCGAATGCTATACAGTCGGCCAATCAACGCTGGTTCTTCTCCTACCTTTGGAAGTCTTCTCCGTGCAGCTTCCCCGCGGCGTCTTCCGGCTTTTCATTCACTCTGCCAGGCATCGGGCCTGGGCAGAGCCGACTGCGAATGTCCGTTTGTAGTGTGGGCATGCGCAGTCGGCTCTGCCCAGGCCCGATGCCTGGCAGAGTGAATTCAGTGCCAGAAGATGCCGCGGGGACGCTGCACGGAGAAGACTTCTTGGAGGATCCAGCCCGACCCTCACTCGTGGACTTGGTAAGTATAATTTGATCGAATGTTGCCTACCCCTGAAACGAGCATTTTCCCCCCATAGACTATAATAGGGTTCGATATTCAAATCGAGTAGTCGAATATTGAGGGGCTACTCGAAACGAATATTGAATCTCGAACATTTTACTGTTCGCTCATCTCTAATTGTGATCGTTCACATTTCTCGTCTCTTCCCTTTGGACCGCCATAGCCACTTCTTCAGCGGTGACTTGTCTCTGTAAAGTTTGCAGCACAAACATCTTTGGCTCCTCCAGTTTCTAGGCACCCTTCTCATATTGTCCTTACCTACACAACATCCTTGCTGCTACCCCAGTTATTATAAAAATCCCCAAGAAATTAATAATACCACCGTGTGTCCCCTTTAAATAATAGTGCCCCTTAATGAATTATGACCCTAATTAATAATACCCTATACCTCCTTAAATCATTAATGCCTGAGTGCAACTTAAAATTAAATGGTTTGTCTGGGATAACCACTTTCTTAATATGAGGCTGGGGAAGGTGAAAACAAACCCACTCACCTGTCCCTGGTGCTCCGGTGTTTCCCAGCACAGTCCAGTCCGGCTGCTCCAGGTTTCTTTTGGCGGTAGTCGCTGCTGCACGTGACCGCTGAGGTCAATCTCCTTAGTGGCTTAAGGAGAGGGACATGACAGTGCGACGGGGACTTCCACCAGAATAAAACACTGGAGCAGCAGGACCGGACTGTGCTGGGAGACACTGGAGCACTGGGACAGGTGAGTATGTTTTTATCTTTTTCACCTTCCCCAGTCTCATATTAAACAAGTGATTATCCCTGAAAACCACTTTAATTTTAGGAGACACTCAGTCATTAATGAATTAAAGGGGTACACAGGGCATTGAAGGGCACTATTACTTATTTCAGAAAACCCTGGTTTTATTTACCTTTTAACGCCTTAATAAAAATCCAAAACTGTGGCAAAATGTTTTTTCTAAAAGTTGCCATATTCTGACACCTGTAACTTTTTTATACTTCCGTGTATGGGGATGCATAGGGCGTCTTTTTTTTTTTGCAGGGCCGGGCGTACTTTTTAGTTATACCATTTTGTGGAATTGTTCTTGCTTAGATCAGCTTTTATTAAAATTTTTATCAGAGGCAAAATTGTGAAAAAATGGCGGTTTGGCACTTTTGATTTTTTTTTCCCCGCTATGGTGTTACCGTATAGGAAAAATACTTTTATAGATTTGTAGAGTGGGCGATTTTGGACACAGGGATACCTAATGTGTAGGGGATTCAGTGTATAGTATAGTACTGTTATATATGTTCTAGGGAAAAGGGGTGATTGAATTAGAATTTTTAATACTTCTTATTTTTTATATACTTTTTTTTTAACTTTTTAATTCTTTTTTAGCATTTGTTAGACCCGCTACGGGTCTTGAACCCCAGGGGGGCAGATCACTAATGCAATGCATTACAATGCTAGTGCATTGCAAAAAATAATTGTCATTTCAAGAAAATGCTGGCAATCAGCGGCAAAATAGTAACACCCACACGCCGCCGGTAAAATGGCGCCCTCCCTTCTGACCCAGCTATCTCCGCCAGGGATCGGAGACTGTTAGAGCTGCTGGGTCCTGCATTCCTCCTGTAGCTGGGACTAAAGGGTGTTAGGCCAAGTAGTAGGACTGTGTGATATTAAAGAAAAAAAAATAAAAGGACATGAAACGTGTGGAAAACTGACAGTTTTTTCCTACTTTTTTGTTTCCGTTTTCCCAGATATAAAAAATTGCAAAAATAAAAACTAACATAAAAATAAAGCCCTATGTGTCACTGAAAAAGAAGACGCATAGGGTCTGTTCCATCTGTATATGGATGACTATAGGGCGGTTCATAGACCACCTGCTCCATCTGTTCATGGACAACCATGTGGTGGTCCATAGCACGTCTGCTCCCTCTGTACATGGATGACTATGTGGAGATTCATAGACCGCCTGCTCCATCTGTGAATGGACGACTATATCATGGGTCATAGACCGCCTGTTCCATCTGTACATGGTCAACTATGTAGCGGTTCATAGACTACCTGCTATATTTATACATGGGCGACTATGTGGCAATTCATAGACCACCTGCTCCATCTGTACATGGATGGCTATGTGGCTCTATTTGTGTCTCTGTTGGGCAATTGTTGAATAGTTAGTTATTATTTTACCATAGCCCTCTATTTGAAGCTTTTATTGTCCCATTCTTTGGGGTCCGACCTCCTCTAAGTCCTGTTGGCATGGCATTAGGCCAGTAGTCTAAGGTTCAAGGAGGAGGTTGAGTCTCTAGGTGTTATGTAATGGTATCTATTGGAATAAGTCTTCCTAATATGTGCACGGTTCTATTATATGAGGCAGATGAGTCCGTTTGGTTAGACTGATAGTAAAACACCTGTCCCCTGGAAAAGTGTGGGGGAGGCGAGTGTCTGATATTGTGACACAAACCATTATATGGCAACTGCAGACACATTCTATATTAACACTCTGCCAAGCTTTGGTCGGTGGGTTTAGTTATTACTTGGGTCCTTATTTCTAACATTTTCAGAATATTAATGTTTATTTTCAATCGCTCAGGTCATCCCGTGGGGCCTTAAAGGGTTTTTTCTGGGACTTTTTAAAGGATTACCTATCCATAGGTTAGACCTTCAATTGAAGATCCATTCAGCCGTCTGAAAATGCCATGTGGTGCATCATTGATGGCTTGATTATAGTTCGGTCTCTTTTAAGATAATGGGCTGAGCTGTCATACCAAGCACAGATGTTGTACAAATGTACAATGCTGTGCTTGGTAAGTACTGAAGAGGCTGCAGTACTCACACAAATGCTGCAGCCTCTTCAAAGGGCTGATCAGCCAGGGAACCTGGTTGTCGAACCAACAATCTTTATTTGATTGCCTATCATAAGGATAAGTCATTAACTATAAAACTTGGAAAACCCTTTTAAATGTATTTCTTTCTATCAATTCTTAACTAATTTTTAGACCACAAAAAGCAATCCTGTTAGACCAGTTGTCACATTTGGAGGAGGATGCGGGCACAGCATTGTATAACATCTGCATCTGCAAACATGGAATAAATCTTAAAAGCGTTGCTGCAAGCCACTTCAGGGCAGCAATATAGCACCAAAGTTCAGCAAAAAACTTATAAACTAATAAGATGAGCTCCAGCAATACAAATGACGGCCCTAACAGAAATGGAAAAAAACACAATGTTCTTTTAGCCGAGGCCTCTGCTGAAAATCCTTCCAACCAAACTATATGGATTATTGATGTTCTGTTCTGCCTAAAGCAATTGCTCTCGAGAAAAGATGGTGATATGATGGAGTAGTAATGGTCGAGGTAGGTGAATACATTAGGCATGAACTCCGTATATGTGGAGAGCACTTTTTTCCTGAAAGGCCTGATCCCCACCCCCATGAAACGCCCCATAACTTGTGCACAGTGTCCTGGTCAGCCCCACAACACCGACAAGTTCCAGAAACAGAAGTAAAGAATAGTTGTGTGAAGGGCTGTGGGAATCCTGTGCCAATATGTCAGTGTTTAGGTAGCGATCCCAAAAGAAACTGATGCCTAAAGGTGGTAGGTGAGGACCCAAAAGGATCTTGGTCATCCAAGCTATGAAGAAAGGAGTGTAATTAAATTTATTCCAGAATAACCTAAGGATAGGGAGGGGTGGCTTCAGAGATTTGTAGGAGGGAAGCTTTGTATCCTCCAGGACGTCCAGGCTTAGAATAGACCATAAATATTTAATCACTGTCAGCCAACCCCATATAGATCTCCTATTTTGGGCTGCATCCCATTCCCATGCAATCCAAAAGCAGATAGCTTTGTATAGTAGCCAGGAGCTGTTACAGCGATGGGGGTTGAGCTGCAATAACAGCACCGGCCATTATACAGTGTGCAGAGCTATTTGCTCCTGTCTCACTGCTGTCTGCTCTGATTTTACTCTGTATTCACACTCTGCATTTACTGATTCTTTGATCTGCTGCACCATAGTCCCTGACTTGCTTGGACACCAACATCTGAACCTCTCCAGGGGGAAGTGATCTGGTGGTCTTCCTGCCATGGCAAGTGATCTGGTGGTCTTCCTGCCACGGGAAGTGATCTGGTGGTCTTCCTGCCACGGGAAGTGATCTGGTGGACTTCCTGCAGTGGGAAGTGATCTGGTGGACTTCCTGCAGTGGGAAGTGATCTGGTGGACTTCCTGCAGCGGGAAGTGATCTGGTGGTCTTCCTGCAGCGGGAAGTGATCTAGTGATCTTCCTGCCACAAAGTCAACTACCCTGTTTGGGATTATTGGGTAAATACCAGGGCAGGCATTTAGACTTGGTCACGGCCCTAAGTTGTAGGTCCACAGCCCACTGTCTGTTACATCCATGTAATTTTCTGTTTAAAGGCTAACGCCCCACGGGACATCCTGCAGCTAAAAAGTGCTGTGGGAAAAACTGCGGTGGCAACGCATCGCGGTTCTTCCTGCAGCACTTTAAACAGAAAGTTCACAGGGTTTTCCTCCACGGATTCCTGCAGCGTTTCCACCATGGTCAAATCGTGGCGTTTGCGTCTCATGGGGCCCCAACCTTACAATTACCAAGAGTGGCGAAAAAAAGCTCCAAGAGGGTTGTTCGCTGCATCGCCCCAGTCTTGTGGTTTTATAGGGCAGCTTCTCCAACATAAGCATTTTTATTAAAAAGAGCTCTAGTTGTGCCTATAATATAGGGAATCCGTTCTTGACCAACAAATATAAAAAATATTCATAAAAATCTGCATTTGATATATTAGAGAGTAAAACAATCGTCTTGTAAATGCATATTTCTGTATTTTCACAGTCAAATCATTGGCCCACTAGAGAAGAATTAGAATAAAGCCTCTCTTCTCGGCAAGCTCCATTTAGACTGCATTAATCCAAGGATGCACAGTATTATTTCTCTCCATCAAAAGGGCCGCTTTCATGTTGTGTACTTGCATTCTATTTGCTTTGAAGGAGTTTCATGATATTCCAATTCATTACTTGGACAAAAATATCTCTCATGGACAATGGAAATATTTCCACTTGATTACACCAGTATAATTACTGAATGTGCGGATGCAATTAAAGAGGCACATTTATTTTGTGTGCAGCGTGTATTAATATTGCATGACATTTCAGCAGCCAATAGGAAGCCGCAGCCAGAGAATATCAGTTAGCTGAATTATATATAGCTCTATTATTGCACAAAATAAATATTTGCAGACACATGCAATCTATTGCAGTTCCTCAAGGGGCAGAATCTAGATTCAGTAGGATGTGAAAATGTAACCTTTCCTCTCTCCCGTGCTGTATTAACCGTGATCTGTTTTGCTCGGTAGTTGCCGAATATCAGGACCATGTTCAGACTAAATGAGTCTACTGAGGGATCCGTGAAAATGGACAAAAATAGGAAGTCTTATCTTTAGAAGGTCTGTTGTATGAAAAAGGAACAACCATGTAGATAGAAGGCAGATACTTTTCAGTCTACATTTGCGCCAAAATTTATGGAGCGTGGCATTTGCAACATATTTATGAACAATGTGCACCAGAAGGAACAGAAAGATATGACAGGTGCTACGCTTGAAAAAAATGTGCACCAGAAGGAATAGAAAAATACCATTCCTATGCAATCCAAAAGCAGATAGCTTTGTATAGTGGCCAGGAGCTGTTACAGCGATGGAGGCTGAGCTGCAATAACAGCACCGGCCATTATACAGTGTGCAGAGCTATCTGCTCCTGGCTCATTGCTGTCTGCTCTGATTTTACTCTGTATTCACACTCTGCATTTACCTGATTATTTGGTCTGCTGTACCATAGTCCCTGACTTGCTTGGACACCAACATCTTAACCACTCCAAGAGGAAGTGATCTGGTGGTCTTCCTGCCACAGGAAGTGATCTAGTGGTCTTCCTGCCATGGGAAGTGATCTGGTGGTCTTCCTGTAGTGGCAAGTGATCTGGTGGTCTTCCTGTAGTGGGAAGTGATCTGGTGGTCTTCCTGTAGTGGCAAGTGATCTGGTGGTCTTCCTGTAGTGGGAAGTGATCTGGTGGTCCTCCTGCCACGGGAAGTGATCTGGTGGTGTTCCTGCCATGGGAAGTGATCTGGTGGACTTCCTGCAGCGGGAAGAGATCTGGTGGTCTTCCTGCAGCGGGAAGTGATCTGGTGATCTTCCTGCTGCGAAGTCAACTACCCTGTTTGGGATTATTGGGTAAATATCAGGGTAGGCACTTAGACTTGGGCATGGCCCAAGGCATGGCACTTGAAAAAAATGTGCACCCGAAGGAACAGAAAAATAGGACAAGCTTGACACCTGAAAATAATGTGCACCAAAAGGAACAGAAAAATACAACAGACGGGACACTTGAAAATACTGTATGTGTACCAGAAGGAACAGAAAAATACAACAGGCTCGATACCTGAAAAAAATGTGCACCAGAAGGAACAGAAAGATAGAACAGGCTTGGCACATTCTGAAAATCTGCCCAAGATCGGGCGAGGTTTAGAGGTATCCAAATGTAGGACACATTTATGAGACAGGAAAGAACAAATATGGTGCAGATTTTCTTGTGCAAGTTTAAAATGGTGTAATGAATTTACGACAATTTATTTTGTGCGCCATAAGTTCCCCTTGTGCGCCACATACTTGTCTTTCAATAATGAGAGAGGATTTGTATCTCCTTATGTTGTGCCAAACGCAGTCGGGTTTTTGATGTGCACGCCAAATATTTTTTTCCTACAGCCTGCGAGTTAAGATTTTTGTCTAAAGATTTTGTCTACATTTTTTACGCCAAATATTTGTCTCAGGGTGAGTCTGAATTTTAGAGCTTCTAGAAACACTCCATACTTATGAAGGTCCATACGGCGAATTAATAGATACATCTGAAACTACAAATGGGATTCATAGTTTAAGCCAGTGCAAAGGTCGGCAGTATTGATAATTGTGCCCCAATAGGGGGAAAATTTATCAAACCCTAAACTGCAGAATTCTGGCATAGAACAAGTTGCAAAGCAGGGATTTACAATTTTTTTTAGTTCAATTGCACAAGAATTGGTGACTTTTTGATTTTTGCTCCACTCACTCAGCTTTTCAAAAGTGGGTGCGGTCAGCCTGGCTAGCTTTTTTTTACCCCAGATTTATCAACTGTGACTTTTTAAAAAGTTGCAAAAATTGTTGCATGCTGACTCCAGCCAGTGGACGGTACAAAAAGTGGAGTAACATTTCAGGACAGAGGTGTCAGACTTACAGATGTATCTCATTTATCAAAGATTGTGAAACATTTGATAAATGTGGCACAAATTACACAAAACTATTGTAACATCTCTGCCTGTTCGGGTCACTGCACCACCCTCTGCTCGCATGCGGCGGTGCAGGAGGCGGGTGCAGTTTAGTTCATTGCTTAGAGTTTTTGGTTGCACTATGTGAACGCGGCTCTAGTTCTTTAATTGAATTTGCACCACAAACATCTTCTGCCCTTGTCTGTCTCTGTCCATGAAGTAGTTAAATTCGGTCTTGCCCTATGATTGACAGCCTGCCTTCCTGTCAGGTCCAGGTTGGGTTCATCCTCCCCTATTTAGTCTTGGCTCACATTCACACTGGTGCCTGTTATTGCCTCGTGCTTGCTGGTGTTTTATTTTGCTGTTTTGTTACTTGTATTCTAATCTTTGACCTCTGGCTTTTCCTATTGACTATTCTTTGATTTGGCACTGCATTGCTTGACTGTTACCGTACCCCGGCTAGCTGACCTGCCTTTGTTGTTGTTTGTCTTGTCTGCATTTTGTGTGTCACATATATAGGAAGGGATCGTCTTCAAGTTGCCGGCTATTACATAGCCTGGCAAGAGGAAGGGACAGTGGGGGGCTTCAGCTTAGGGTTCACTGTCTCTTGTGCCCCTTCCTCCAGGGTTCTCCAGCATCTACTGGGGAATTGTCATCTAAGCAACTCCCTAACAACTATACTTCAGTCACATGGCTATTTTGACATTCTTGTGAATAAGGTCTAAGGAAATATCTGGATAAAGTAGGTCATGTTGAAAGCTAAAGGAGTGGATGCTGGAAGGGATCTGTAAGCAGAAGAGAAGGGGCAGTCATTAAATGGAGGACCTGGCAAAGGTAAGCAAACTTTTCATTTTGCTCCTACTATGTGCAACACTGATTAATCTCAGCAGTCACATAAGGTACAGAACTTCTGCTTGATGAGGCCATGGGATGAACCTGAACAGACGGTGGTGGACAATGGAGCACCGGACATAGGTTGCTCAAATTCCTAAACAACCCCTTTAACCTTTGTTTGAAGTCCTTGAAATCAAACATAATACTCAGGCTTAGAGCAATTTTATGAGTCAAATTTAGACTCAATTTTAGGTGGTTAATTGGTCTTCATTGTTGTCCATCATCTGATAGATAACTGAGCCCGACGTACATTATGGCGTAAAAGCATGATAACATTGAAGCTCCCAAGAATATAATATGTGGCCAGAAGAGACAACTTTGCTCTGCAATTTCAGACTGAAACAAATTTTTTCAACGAAAATATTTGCTAAACGAATCTTGCAAGGTTCACCAGTACCCCAATAAGTTATGAAACCCACTATGCTATGGGTAGGCCGTGGTATAAAGTTAGATAATGGGCCCTCCAGAGGATCTGCTAACAATAGTACAGGCTATGAAAGTTGACTTTACCTCTCACGGTACAATTTTAGACTTTGTTCCTTTACTGTAAGTTGCAAACGGTTATAAAGGGTCACCGGGGGAGAATTCAACTTGATGAAGATAACAATAAAACGAAATCCAATCACAATATATGTAAAAAAAAAATAAAAATCACCCAACCTATTTTAGGAGTCAGGTTGTTTCTCTCTCTAGGCTGTTTTTCTTTCCTGACTCTATTGGTAGCCATACTTTCATGTTGTATACATTTCACGTAACACATTTTTTTTTTTACAATATTGTTGATGTCTAACACTTTGTCATCAGTTCTACCAGGTGACTCAATGTGTTGACTTTTACTAGGAAGTAGACACAATAGTCATCGCATAACTTGACCATTTCCTGAGGATGAGGTAGAAGGCATATCTGTTGTAGAGTTGACTTTGCATGCCCGGATCATGAGATAGAGCTTAATCTGTTTCTATGTACACAGAACTACTGAAATCACTGAATGTACAGTCATGGCCAAAAGTTTTGAGAGTGACACAAATCTTATATTTTCACATGATCTGCTCCCTCTGGTTTTTATGTGTGTTTGTCAGATGTTTTTATCACATACAGAAATAGAATTGCAATCATATTATGAGTAACAAAAGCTTATATTGACAGTTACAATGAGTTAATGAAGCGTTGCAATATTTGCAGTGTTGACCCTTCTTCTTCAGGACCTCTGCAATTCTCCCTGGCATGCTCTCAATCAACTTCTGGACCAAATCCTGACTAGCAGTCCATTCTTGCACAAATAATGCTTGCATTTTGTCAGAATTTGTAGGTTTTTGTTTGTCCACCCGTCTCTTGATGATTGACCACGAGTTCTCAATGGGATTAAGATCTGGGGAGTTTCCAGGCCATGGACCCAAAATCTCTATGTTTTGTTCCCTGAGCCATTTAGTTATCACCTTTGCTTTATGGAAAGGTGCTCCATCATGCTGGAAAAGGCATTGTTGATCGCCAAACTGCTCTTGGACGTGCAGATGCACTCACACCTGCCTGCTGCCATTCCTCAGCAAGTTCTGCACTGCTGGTAGCCCGATCCCGCAGCTGAAACACTTTTAAGAGACGGTCCTGGCGCTTGCTGATCTTTCTTGGGTGCCCTGGAGCCTTTTTGCCAACAATGGAATCTCTCTCCTTGAAGTTCTTGATGATGTGATAGATTGTTGACTGAGGTGCAATCTTTCTAGCTGCGATACTCTTCCCTGTTAGGCCATTTTTGTGCAGTGCAATGATGACTGCATGTGTTTCTTTAGAGATAACCATGGCTAACAGAAGAGAAACAATGATGCCAAGCACCAGCCTCCTTTTAAAGTGTCCAGTGGTGTCATTCTTACTTAAACATGACAGATTGATCTCCAGCCCTGTCCTCATCAACACCCACACCTGTGTTAATGGAGCAATCACTTAAACGATGTTAGCTGGTCCTTTTAAGGCAGGGCTGCAATGATGTTGAAATGTGTTTTTGGGGATAAAGTTCATTTTATAGGCAAATATTGACTTTGCAAGTAATTGCTGTTAAGCTGATCACTCTTTATAACATTCTGGAGTGTATGCAAATTGCCATTAGAAAAACTGAAGCAGTAGACTTTGTAAAAATTAATATTTGTATCATTCTCAAAACTTTTGGCCATGACTGTAGGGGGGGCGTATTCTATACAATATACAAAACAAGTATTATTGATAAATGCATGGGGACAAATGGGCGAACCTTCCAAGAGTCATTTTGTATCAAGTTAGGGTGGCTTGAGAACCTCATTCGTTTCGAGTCGAACGAGTTTGAATAGAACCGGAACCGGAAGTCAAACTATTGTACTCAGGGGTCTCTTCTCCGTGGTAGAGGCCAAGAGACGCTGTAAAAAGAGTATAAATGTTTTTTTCACCTCCACTGGGCCCAGTGTATAATTTACCGTGAAACATGTCCCAGTGGCCATTTTACTCAGTCCGAGACGAATCCCAAATTGTTTGGTTTTGTTAAAAACCAAGCAATTTGGAATATTTGGCTTGAACCCGACTCAGAACAAATTGATTCGCCCATCTCTAATGGGGACATGTATTATATACGGTAGAAATATAAAGTTATACTAGACACATGCAACTAACAGAATTCTATTTTGCAAATAAAAGTTTTGAAAAGAACAAATCTAACTGGTTCTCTTGGGATACATCAACATATTGGGGTATTTATTAAAGCTACTATATCAGTTTTCTGGAGTAAAACATGGCTGTGCCAGAAATGCAACAAAATGCACAACGGATCAGGATGGGGATCAAGGCGAACTGGTATGAGTTATACCCAAAATCTACGCCAGTCCCTAGGAAATAATATTTGTGGAGTTTGAAGGACTGGTTTTAAAATTGGTCTACTTATTAAACTCCACTGAGCTAATATGCTCTGGCTAGAGATGAGCGAACAGTGAAATGTTCGAGGTTCGATATTCGCTTTGAGTAGCCCCTCAATATTCGACTACTCAAATCGAATATCGAACCCTATTATAGTCTATGGGGGGAAAATGCTTGTTTCAGGGGTAGGCAACATTCGATCAAATTATACTTACCAAGTCCACGAGTGAGGGTCGGGCTGGATCCTCCGAGAAGTCTTCTCCTTGCAGCGTCCCCGCGGCGTCTTCATTCACTCTGCCAGGCATCGGGCCTGGGCAGAGCCGACTGCGCATGCCCGCAGAGTGAATGAAGAGCCGGAAGACGCCGCAGGGAAGCTGCACGGAGAAGACTTCTAAAGGTAGGAGAAGAACCAGTGTTGATTGGCCGACTGTATAGCAATGCTGGTTCTGCATTGAACTTTTACATTCGAACAGCGAGTGGTACTCGATTGAGTATTTCGAATACCTACTCGATCGAGTACTACTCGCTCATCTCTAGCTCTGGCCTGTGTTCCAAGAATACATCCAATGGTCTGAATTGTTTGAAAAACATGATCCAGAGATTCGGATCCTCCTTTGTGCACATTGCTCACCACGTTGTGCGAAAGTAGGCAGAAGATGAACAAGGACAGGAATACCTTGATCTGACACATCTATTATAACTTCCTCCAGAAAACTGGTGTGAGTTACGCTAGGTTCACACTTGGGGTTGGGTTTCTGTTCTTCGGGTCTGTTTGTGCACCCAAAAACGGAAACACTTAAAAAGCAGTTACCTGTGGAAACCCATGGACCCCTAGACTATAATGGGGTCTTCCCAGTTTCCACCCGAAAAATGCAGAGAAAAAAGTCCTGCTTGGTGGATTTTTTTATCCACTTTTTTTAAGTGGAGTGGGGAACGAAATCCCCGAGTGCAAATGTGGACCCAGCCTTGTTCAGGAAATCTATGCCAGTTCCCGACGATCATATATTTCCATTCTGGCATAGGTGCACTTGATTTATTGGGCAAGCATCTGTTATTTTTGGTCCCCTTTGGGGACTTTATTAAAAATTCCATAAGAACCACCAATCTTAAGGAATTC